>NW_022306225.1:0-4656 GCF_002776525.5 Piliocolobus tephrosceles | reverse complement strand
TGAGAAGAATGGTGTAACTCTGTGAGATGAATTCACACATCACAAATCAGTTTCTCTGAAAGCTTCTTTCTAGTTTTTATTTGAGGATATTTCCTTTGTCACCATATGCCTCAAAGTGATAAAAAATACACCTTATCAGATTACACAAGAACTGTCAGCAAACACCTCCATGAAAGAGTGGTGTAACTCTGTGAGAGGAATTCACATATCACAAAGAAGTTTCTCGGAAAGTTTTTTTCTTGTTTCTTTCTGAGGATTTTTTTTAACACAGGCCTCAATGCGTTCCCATATATCTCATTGCAGATTCCACGAAAATATTGTTAGGAAACTTCTCAGTGAAAACAGTGGTGTATCTCTGTGACATGAATTCACACATCATAAATCAGTTTCTCAGAAGGCTTCTCTAGAGTTTTTAATCTGAGGATATTTCATTTTTCAAAATGGGATTCAATGCTATCCAAAATATCACATCTGAGGTTTGAAAAAAACAGTGCTAGCAAACTCCTCCATGAAAGAGTGGTGGAACTCTGTGAGATGAATTCACGCATCACAAGGCAGTTTCTAAGAAAGCTTCTTTCTGATTTTTATCTGAGGATATTTCCTTTGTCACCACAGGATTCAGAGTGTTCCAAAAAATCCCTTCTCAGATTCCACAAAAACAGTGCTAGCAAATGGCTCCATGAAAGAGTTGTGTAACGCAGTGAGATGAATTCACACATCACAAAGCAGTTTCTCCAAAAGCCCCTTTCTGGTTTTTATGTGAGGATACTTCGTTTGTCACCATAGGCTTCAAAGCTATCAAAAATATCCCTTCTCAGATTCCACAAAAACAGTGCTAGTAAACTGCTCCATGAAAGTGTAGTGTAACTCTGTGAGGTGAATTCACACATCACAAAGCAGTTTATCAGGAGTCTTCTCTCCACTCTTTGCCTGGTGATATTTCATTTTTCAAAGTAGGATTCAAGGCCTTTGGAATATCCCATGGGAGATTCCATGAAAATAGTGTTAGCAAAATGCTCAATGTAAAGAAAAGTGTATCTCTGTGAGATGAACTCACTCATCACAAAGCAGTTTCTCATACAGCTTCTTTCTAGTTTTTATCTGAGGATATTTCCTTTGTCACCATAGGCTTCAAAGTGATCCAATATATCCCTTCTCAGATTCCACAAAAACATTGCTATTCAACAGCACTTTGAAAGGGTGGTGTAGCTCTGTGAGATGAATTCACACATCACAAAGCAGGTTTTCAGAAAGCTTCTTTCTAATTTTTATCTGAGGATATTTCCTTTGTCACCATAGCCTTCAAAGTGATCCAAAATATCAGTTCTCACACTCCACAAAAACAGTGCTATCCAACAGCTCCATGAAAGGTTTGTGTAACTCTGTGAGACAAATTCAAAAATCACAAAGCAGTTTCTCAGAAACCTTCTTTCTACTTTTTATCTGAGTATATTTCCTTTTTCAGCACAGGCCTCAATGTGCTGCCAAAGATCACATTTCAGATTTGGGAAATCAGTGTTAGTAAACTGTTCAATGAAAAAAATGTTGTAACTCAGTGAAATGAATTCACACAGCACAAATCAGTTTCTCTGAAAGATTCTTTCTAGTTTTTATTTGAAGATATTTCCTTCGTCACCATAGGCTTCAAAATGATCTAAAATACACCTTCTCAGATTCCACAAGAAATGCTAGCCAGCGGCTACTTGAAAGAGTGGTGTAACTTTGTGAGAAGAATTCACACGTCACAAAGCAGTTTCTCAGAAAGCTTCTTTCTGGTTTTTATTTGAGGATATTTCTTTTGTCACCATAGGCTCCAAAGCAATCAAAAATACCTTTTCTCAGATTCCACAAAAACAGCTAACAAACTGCTACATGAAAGAGTAGTGTAACTCTATGAGATGAATTCATACATCACAAAGCAGTTTCTCAGAAGATGTCTCTCCCCTCTTTGCCTGAGGATATTTCATTTTTCAACATAGGACTCGAAGACCTCGAGTTATCCCATGGCAGACTCCATGAAAACAGCGTTAACAAACTGCTCAATGTAAAGAAATGTGTATCTTTGTGATATGAATTCACTCATCACAAAGCAGTTTCTCATACAGCTTCTATTTAGCTTTTATCTGAAGATATTTCCTTAATGTTCATAGGCTTCAAAGCAATCCAATATATCCCTTCTCAGATTCCACAAAAACAGTTCTAGCAAACTACTCCATGAAGTTGCAGTGTAACTCTGTGTGATGAATTCACACATCACAAAGCAGATTCTCAGAAAGCTTCTTTCTATTTTTTATCTGAAGAAATTTCCTGTTTCACCCTACGCTTCAAAGCAATCCAAAATATCCCTTCTCAGATGATGAAGAAATAGTGCTAGCAAACTGCTCCATGAAAAGAAAGGTGTAACTCTGTGACAAGAATTCACACACCACAAAGCAGTTTCTCAGAAGAATTCTCTCCAGTTTTTTTCCTGAGGATATTTCCTTTTTCACCATAGGACTCAATACTTTCAGAATATCATATTGCAGCATCCACGAAACCAGAGTTAGCAAAAGGTTCTAGGAAAGATTGGTGTAACTGTTTGAGATGAATTCACACATCATAAAGCAGTTTCTCTGAAGGCTTGTCACCAGTATTTTTCTGAGAATATTTCCTATTTCACCATAGCAGTCAATGCACTTGTAAGGCCCCATTGCCGATTCCATGAAAATAGTGTTAGCAAACTGCTCTATGAAAATAAAGGGGTAACTCTGTGAGATGAATTCAAACATCACAAGGAAGCTTCTCAGAAACATTCTTTCTAGTTTTTATCTGAGGATATTTCCTTTTTCACTATAGGCATCAATGTATTGCTGAATATCACATTGCAGATTCTGGGAAAACAGTGTTAGCAAACTATTCAATAAGAAGTATACTGTAATTCTGTAAGATGAATTCACAGATTCACAAATCAGTTTCTCTGAAAGCTTCTTTCTAGTTTTTATTTAAGGATATTTCCTTTGTCACCATATTCTTCAAGGTGATCAAAAATACACTTTCTCTGATTCAACAAGAAGTGCCAGCAAATGGCTCCATGAAAGAGTGGTGTAACTCTGTGAGAAGAATTCACACATCACAAAGCAGTTTCTCAGAAAGCTTCTTTCAAGTTTTTTCTGAGGATATTTCCTTTGTCACCATAGGCTTCAACGTGATCCAAAATATCACTTCTCAGATTCCCCAAAAGCAGTGTTATCCAACGGCTCAATGAAGCAGTGATGTAATTCTGTGAGTTGAATTCACAAAACACAAAGCAGATTCTCAGAAAACTTCTTTCTATTTTTATTTTTATTTTATTTATTTATTTATTTATTTATTTATTTATTTATTTATTTATTTATTTTTTGAGACGGAGTCTGGAAAATGCCCTGGCTGGAGTGCAGTGGCCGGATCTCAGCTCACTGCAAGCTCCACCTCCCGGGTTTATGCCATTCTCCTGCCTCAACCTCCTGAGTAGCTGGGACTACAGGCACCCGCCACCTCGCCCGGCTAGTTTTTTTGTATTTTTTAGTAGAGACGGGGTTTCACCATGTTAGCCAGGATGGTCTTGATCTCCTGACCTCATGATCCGTCTGACTCAGCCTCCCAAAGTGCTGGGATTACAGGCTTGAGCCACCACGGCTGGCTCTATTTTTAATCTGAGGGTATTTCCTTTGTCACCATAGGCTTCAAAGTGATCCCATATATCCTTTCTCAGATTCCACCAAACGGTGCTAGCAAACTGCTCCATGAAAAAGTAGTGTAACTCTGTCGGATGAATTCACACATAGCAAAGCAGATTCTCAGAAATCTTCTTTCCAGTTTTTATCTGAGGATATTTCCTTTTTCACCATAGGCTTCAAAGTGATCCAAAATATCCCTTCTCAGAACACCCAGAAACGGTGCCAGCAAACTGCTCCATGGAAAGAAAGGTGTATCTCTGTGACATGAATTCACACAACACAGAGCAGTTTCTCAGAAGAATTATCTCCAGGTTTTTCCTGAGGATATTTCCTTTTTCACCATAGGACTCAATACTGTCAGAATATCATATTGCAGATTCCATGAAACCAGAGTTAGCAAACTGTTCTGGGAAAGATTGGTGTAACTGTTTGAGATGAATTCACACATCACAAGGCAGTTTCTCTGAAGGCTTGTCTCCAGTATTGTTCTGAGGATATTTCCTTTTTCATCATAGCAGTCAATGCGCTCTCAATATCCCATTGCAGATTCCATGAAAACAGTGTTACCAAACTGCTCTATGAATATAAAGGTGTAACTGTCTGAGATGAATTCAAACTTCACAAAGAAGTTTGTTGGAAACATTCTTTCTAGTTTTTATCTGAGGATATTTCCTATTGCACTATAGGCCCCAATGCACTGCTGAATATCACATTGCGGATTCTGGGAAAACAGTGTTAGCGAACTACTCAATGAGAAGAATGCTGTAACTCTGTGAGATGAATTCACAGGTCACAAGTCAGTTTCTCTGAAAGCTTCTTTCCAGTTTTTATGTAAAGATATTTCCTTCGTTACCATATTCTTCAAGATGATCAAAAATACACCTTCTCAGATTCCACAAGAAGTGCCAGCAAATGTCTCCATGAAAGAGTGGTGTAACTCTGTGAGGAGAATTCACACATC
>NW_022306224.1:0-5075 GCF_002776525.5 Piliocolobus tephrosceles | reverse complement strand
TGCGGAAAGGAGCAAAGATGTTAGGAAAGGGTCGAAAGGGCACATCCTGGAGTCCCAGGTAGCAGGACGAGGATGGCAGGGGAAGAGCCAAGGAGACAGAGCGGAGATGCTGAGCGGCTCCTGCCTTGCCCGGCCTTACCTGTGCACAGCCAGTTAGCTGCTGCAGCCACAAGCCCAGCTCCTCCAGAATTGAGGCCAGCAAGCTTTTCCTATAAATGGCCATATAATAAGTACTTTTGGCTTTTTGGGCCATATCGTCTCTGTCTCAACTACTCGACTCTGCCTTTGTAGTTCAAGAGCAGCCATAGACGATATGTAAATTAATGGGTCTGGCTGCGTTCCAATAAAATTTATTTACAAAAATAGTTGGCAGGCTAGATTTGACCTGTAGGCCACAATTTGCTGGTGTTCCCTCTCCCTGCTCTAGAATAGTAAATACAGGAGTAGGAACAGACTTTTGATAGGGTGGCACGGGGAAAATGGTGAACTCAGCTTCATACAGATTTGACTGTGGAACCTTCTGGTAGATTCTTTACAGGCAGTTAGCCTTTTGAGTCTGCAGACTGGGAAAAAATCCAGTTGAGAGAGGGATGGAAGTCATTCATGTGGAAGGGAAGTTTGAAGTAGATGTTTTTGTGGCGCTCCCAAGGCAAGGCCACCCTGGGAATGAATTAGAGTAAATTTAGGGCCAAGGACTGAACCCAGAGGATCCAACAGTTAAGGAAGGACCTGTGGATAGAGAAGAAATAACCAGAAAGGTGTGAGGCCTGCCTTTAAAGTAGAGAGACTCATGTCCTGCAAGCTAAGAAAAGAAAGTTTCTAAAAGAACAATGTGGTCATCAATATCAAATAGGTCAGGTAAAACAAGAGCTTCAGTGTATGCATTGCATTTGAAAGTAAGGCTGCCACTGGTGAACCAAATGACAAGAATTTAGGCGGAATGACAAGGGAGAAGCCTGAGTGTAGTGGGCTGGGGAGTTAATAAATGGTGAGAATTATAAACAAGAAGTATAGGCCGGGCGCGGTGGCTCACGCCTGTAATTCTAGCACTTTGGGAGGCCGAGGTGGGTGGATCACGAGGTCAGGAGATTGAGACCATCCTGGCTAACACAGTGAAACCCCATCTCTACTAAAAATACAAAAATTAGCTGGGCGTGGTGGCGGGCGCCTGTAGTCCTAGCTACTCGGAAGGCTGAGGCAGGAGAATGGTGTGAACCCAGGAGGAGGCGGAGCTTGTAGTGAGCAGGTATGGCGCCACTGCACTCCAGCCTGGGCCACAAAGCAAAACTCCATCTCAAAAAAAAAAAAAGAAGTATAGGCTCCTTCTTTTCTTTTTTCTTTTCTTTTCTTTTCTTTTCTTTCTTTTGCAGTAGCTAAAAGGGGATTTAAGGTAAGAAGAAGGGTTTTGTTTAGGTTTGTTTTTAAAATACTGCTGTTTTTGTGGGAGAGGCTGAAGAATATAAACATGTTCAGGGAGAGGCACTAATGGAGAAGTTGAAGATAGAGAATTGAGGTAATAGGTGGAACAGCATTTTGGAAGAGATGGCTGGGAGTTACCTGGAAGCCCAGGAGTTCACTAGACCTGAACAGCAGCTATTTTTTCTTCTTTGCCCTTAGACTGAACAAGAGACCCTTCTGCTGAGTACAGCCTGTGCTCCCACCCAGGAACACCCTCTGCCTAATGACAGCACCTTCCTGGGAAGCATCTTGATAGCAGTGGCAGATGAAGGTTAAAGGCCCTGGGATTTGAGGGCGGGAAAGTTGTAACCCTGCTCCCGATATCTTCAGCTGTTGAAGATGTCCACCAGCGGGCTTGTCTGTCTTACCCTGGCTTCCCTTATGATAGACCCCTCCCTGGATCACCAGAGGGGCCCTCTCCCGTTATTGGTTTTTCTCTTAGAGCCAGAATCAACTCCTGTGCCCTTGCTTGGAAGTGACAAGAGTGCTTTCACCCGAGTAGCATCAATGGTTTCCCTTCAGCCTGCAGGTTAGGAGGGGCTCCAGGGATCCTGCCTCATTTCTAGAAAATCTGGTGGTGATAAGTAAAGACAAAAGCAGTGAGAAGTGCTTTGCTCTAAAAACCTCAATTCTGCTTGGGCTCATTTTATTTCTGCCTTCTGGGATCTGTAATGTTCCAGACATTCAAATCCTGTGGGTGGGGAACACGGGTAAGAGTTGTGGAAATGATGGCTATACACTCCTTCCTTCCATGGCTGGAAGGCTAGACCTCTATCTGGGACTTTCTCTTTCAGAGACCCCAGGTATGGAGGAGAGCCTGGCAGAAATGAGTATTATGACTATTGAGCTTCAGAGTCTTTGTTCCCTGCTACAAGAGTCTAAAGAAGAAGCCATCAGGACTCTGCAGCGAAAAATGTGAGTGGGATGCAGTTTTGGTGACAGAGGGACAGTGAGACAGCCTCTTGTGCCAAGGGTTCAGCTGGCCCCTGAGAGGACAGGAATGTTGCTGAATTCTTCCTTTCTTCAGTTGTGCGCTGCAGGCTAGGCTACAGGCCCAGGAAGAACAGCATCAGGAAGCCCAGAAGGCAAAGGAAGCAGACATAGAGAAGCTGAACCAGGCCTTGTGCTTGCGCTACAAGGTGAAGGAGGGACCTAGAAGTGGGGCAATGAAGAACTGGGGCAGCTCTACTGGCCCACTGGGAGCCATTATCTCTCCAGGAATCTAGGTGGTGGGGATTTTCCAACCACTGCCCTAGTTTTGCCCTTCCTGGGGTCAGACATTTCACATTTCAGCTATGGGCTGACCTATCTTCCCAGGCAGACCCAGGAGAGAAGTCAGGAACTCTAGCAGAACTCTCCCAACACTGAAGTGTGCCTTGCCTGACTTGGCCCTGGAGGAAGAATTGGAGTGATATCAATTGGTCTCATGTGGGCTGAGCATGGGTCAGGCACTCTCTCCTATCTCCTGGCAAGGGCTGTGAAGAGACCAGCTCTCCGTGTGTCTTCTCACCTTTCCCTCACAGAATGAAAAGGAGCTCCAGGAAGTGATACAGCAGCAGAATGAGAAGATCCTAGAACAGATAGACAAGAGTGGCGAGCTCATAGTATGTTCACCATCATGCCCAGGCCTTTGCCTTCTGTGTTACTGGTCAGCCAGGATCCCAAATATGAGAAATGGTTTACTTTTGTTCACCACACGTTGTCTATCCTTATGTCCTATTGGACACCTCTCCATTCTCATTCCCAGAGCCTTAGAGAGGAGGTGACCCACCTTACCCGCTCCCTTCGGCGTGCGGAGACAGAGACCAAAGTGCTCCAGGAGGCCCTGGAAGGCCAGCTGGACTCCAACTGCCAGCCTGTGGCCACCAATTGGATCCAGGAGAAAGTGTGGCTCTCTCAGGAGGTGACTCAGAGTTAACAGAGGAGCTGGATAGCAGGTGGGGACCCCAGGCTGTACCCCTGTTGATCTGGACATATTTCTAGGTGGACAAACTGAGAGTGATGTTCCTGGAGATGAAAAATGAGAAGGAAAAACTCATGATCAAGTTCCAGAGTCATGTAAGAATGTCCATGCCATTCCAGGGCCATTTCCTACCATCATTAGCAAATGCCCTGCCATGTTTCCCCTGTCCTACCAAGCTTGCTCTTCTTTTATGCATAGGACTTATAAAATCTGTTTGCTTTCTAGAGAAATATCCTAGAGGAGAACCTTCGGCGCTCTGACAAGGAGTTAGAAAAACTAGATGACATTGTTCAGCATATTTATAAGGTATAGGCAGGAGGGAGGTGATATAACTAATGTACCTGGTACAAGGCCTGGCCCCAGGAGGTACTAATGAGCACAGCTCTTGTTCCCAGCCTTTACTGAGACCTGGGCCTGTATCACTATTGCAGGCTTCTCTGTGGTGTCTGTTTTCTCCCCTCTAATTCAGCGGCTGCCTCCTGGGGCTGGGAGCCCTGGGCCTTAGGCCTGTGGTCCTGAGCTGCTTTTTCTGCCTCTCTTCCCAGACCCTGCTCTCTATTCCAGAGGTGGTGAGGGGATGCAAAGAGCTACAGGGATTACTGGAATTTCTGAGCTAAGAAACTGAAGGCCAGAATCTGCTCTACCCCTTTTTACCTGCAATACCCCTTTACCCCAATACCAAGACCAACTGACATAGAGCCAACTGAGATAAATGCTATTTAAATAAAGTGCATTTAATGTATTTCTCCAAGCTTACAGATCTTACTTTTTGGGTGAGAGGGGGCAGATGATGAAGTCAGGGAAGAGGCAGCCTGGGCCTCCTGACCGGGTACCCTCCATAGATCCCTCTCCACCTCCTGGTGCATCCAAAGCCAAGGCTGCCTGCCCTTCCTCCCTTCCCCTGCTTTCACCAAAACTCTGGGCACTGGACTGCTTGTTCCCTGGCTCACCGCCTGGAGGAAGCAGAAAGGCTTCATTCTCTTTCCCCAGCCCCCTCGGGGGTACACTCTGGCAAATATGGGGGTGAGGACAGAGAAGCTCAGTTCATTACTTCCTGCCCTGAAATTGGGCACCTTGACGATGCCTCTCCCCCACCTACTCAACTTGTTGTTACTGTTTCGGTGCCTCCTCTTCACCAGACCAAGCTTAATCCCCAACATCCAGCAAGTGCCCGGCACGTTGTAAAGGGATAGTGGCAGAAATGGACGCAAGGTCATGGCTAGGCTCCACGAGGTGGGAAGGCAGTCCCTGACAGTCACGGATGTCTGGCGGGGCGCTCGCTCCACCTCGCCGCCCCGCCTCTGAGGGCGTGGCCTTGCCCCGGACACCAGTCCTGGGGAGGGGGTGTGGTCAGGGCGGGGCGTGCCAGCCCCACCCCCGGAGGAGTCACGTAGCTCTGCGGCATCCGCAGCCTCATTTACCAGAGGGCACCAGGGCTGCAGTCGCATCTGTTTGCCTTGCCGATCAGAACCCGAGCTCTGCTTGTGGCTACGGCTGCTAACTGGCTGTGCACAGGTAAGGCCGGGCAAGGCAGGAGCCGCTCAGCATCTCCGCTCTGTCTCCTTGGCTCTTCCCCTGCCATCCTCGTCCTGCTACCTGGGACTCCGGGATGTGCCCTTTCGACCCTTTCCTAACATCTTTGCTCCTTTCCGCA
>NW_022306223.1:0-5071 GCF_002776525.5 Piliocolobus tephrosceles | reverse complement strand
TCTGCTGTCTTCAGGAGACCCATCTCACATGCAGAGACATACATAGGCTCAAAATAAAAGGATGGAGGAAGATCTACCAAGCAAATGGAGAACAAGAAAAAGCAGGGGTTGCAATCCTAGTCTCTGATAAAACAGACTTTAAACCATCAAAGATCAAAGGAGACAAAGAAGGCCATTACATAATGGTAAAGGGATCAATTCAACAGGAAGAGCTAACTATCCTAAATATATATGCACCCAATACAGGAGCGTCCAGATTGATAAAGAAAGTCCTTAGAGACTTACAAAGAGACTTAGACTCCCATACAATAATAATGGGAGACTTCAACACTCCACTGTCAACATTAGACAGATCAACGAGACAGAAAGTTAACAAGGATATCCAGGAATTGAACTCATCTCTGCACCAAGCGGACCTAATAGACATCTATAGAACTCTCCACCCCAAGTCAACAGAATATACATTCTTCTCAGCACCACATCACACTTATTCCAAAATTGACCACATAATTGGAAGTAAAGCACTCCTCAGCAAATGTAAAAGAACAGAAATTATAACAAACTGTCTCTCTGACCACAGTGCAATCAAACTAGAACTCAGGACTAAGAAATTCAATCAAAACCGCTCAACTACATGGAAACTGAACAACCTGCTCCTGAATGACTACTGGGTACATAACGAAATGAAAGCAGAAATAAAGATGTTCTTTGAAACCAATGAGAACAAAGATACAACATACCAGAATCTCTGGGACACATTTAAAGCAGTGTGTAGAGGGAAATTTATAGCACTAAGTGCCCACAAGAGAAAGCAGGAAAGATCTAAAATTGACACTCTAACATCACAATTAAAAGAACTAGAGAGGCAAGAGCAAACACATTCAAAAGCTAGCAGAAGGCAAGAAATAACTAAGATCAGAGCAGAACTGAAGGAGATAGAGACACAAAAAACCCTCCAAAAAATCAATGAATCCAGGAGTTGGTTTTTTGAAAAGATCAACAAAATTGACAGACCGCTAGCAAGATTAATAAAGAAGAAAAGAGAGAGGAATCAAATAGACGCAATAAAAAATGATAAAGGGGATATCACCACCGACCCCACAGAAATACAAACTACCATCAGAGAATACTATAAACACCTCTACGCAAATCAACTAGAAAATCTAGAAGAAATGGATAATTTCCTGGACACGTACACTCTTCCAAGACTAAACCAGGAAGAAGTTGAATCCCTGAATAGACCAATAGCAGCCTCTGAAATTGAGGCAACAATTAATAGCCTGCCCACCAAAAAAAGCCCAGGACCAGATGGATTCACAGCTGAATTCTACCAGAGGTACAAGGAGGAGCTGGTACCATTCCTTCTGAAACTATTCCAATCAATAGAAAAAGAGGGAATCCTCCCTAACTCATTTTATGAGGCCAACATCATCCTGATACCAAAGCCTGGCAGAGACACAACAAAAAAAGAGAATTTTAGACCAATCTCCCTGATGAACATCGATGCAAAAATCCTCAATAAAATACTGGCAAACCGGATTCAGCAGCACATCAAAAAGCTTATCCACCATGATCAAGTGGGCTTCATCCCTGGGATGCAAGGCTGGTTCAACATTCGCAAATCAATCAACGTAATCCAGCATATCAACAGAACCCAAGACAAGAACCACGTGATTATCTCAATAGATGCAGAAAAGGCTTTTGACAAAATTCAACAGCCCTTCATGCTAAAAACGCTCAACAAATTCGGTATTGATGGAACGTACCTCAAAATAATAAGAGCTATTTATGACAAACCCACAGCTAATATCATACTGAATGGGCAAAAACTGGAAAAGTTCCCTTTGAAAACTGGCACAAGACAGGGATGCCCTCTCTCACCACTCCTATTCAACATAGTGTTGGAAGTTCTGGCTAGGGCAATCAGGCAAGAGAAAGAAATCAAGGGTATTCAGTTAGGAAAAGAGGAAGTCAAATTGTCCCTGTTTGCAGATGACATGATTGTGTATTTAGAAAACCCCATCGTCTCAGCCCAAAATCTTCTTAAGCTGATAAGCAACTTCAGCAAAGTCTCAGGATACAAAATTAATGTGCAAAAATCACAAGCATTCTTATACACCAGTAACAGACAAGCAGAGAGCCAAATCAGGAATGAACTTCCATTCACAATTGCTTCAAAGAGAATCAAATACCTAGGAATCCAACTTACAAGGGATGTAAAGGACCTCTTCAAGGAGAACTACAAACCACTGCTCAGTGAAATCACAGAGGACACAAACAAATGGAAGAACATACCATGCTCATGAATAGGCAGAATCAATATTGTGAAAATGGCTATACTGCCCAAGGTAATTTATAGATTCAATGCCATCCCCATCAAGCTACCAATGAGTTTCTTCACCGAATTGGAAAAAACTGCTTTAAAGTTCATATGGAACCAAAAAAGAGCCCATATTGCCAAGACAATCCTAAGTCAAAAGGACAAAGCCGGAGGCGTCACGCTACCTGACTTCAAACTATACTACAAGGCTACAGTAACCAAAACAGCATGGTACTGGTACCAAAACAGAGATATAGACCAATGGAACAGAACGGAGCCTTCAGAAATAATGCCACACATCTACAACCATCTGATATTTGACAAACCTGAGAAAAACAAGAAATGGGGAAAGGATTCCCTATTTAATAAATGGTGCTGGGAAAATTGGCTAGCCATAAGTAGAAAGCTGAAACTGGATCCTTTCCTTACTCCTTATACGAAGATTAATTCAAGATGGATTAGAGACTTAAATGTTAGACCTAATACCATAAAAACCCTAGAAGAAAATCTAGGTAGTACCATTCAGGACATAGGCATGGGCAAGGACTTCATGTCTAAAACACCAAAAGCAACGGCAGCAAAAGCCAAAATTGACAAATGGGATCTCATTAAACTAAAGAGCTTCTGCACAGCAAAAGAAACTACCATCAGAGTGAACAGGCAACCTACAGAATGGGAGAAAATTTTTGCAATCTACTCATCTGACAAAGGGCTCATTTCCAGAATCTACAAAGAACTCAAACAAATATACAAGAAAAAAACAAACAACCCCATCCAAAAGTGGGGAAAGGATATGAACAGACATTTCTCAAAAGAAGACATTCATACAGCCAACAGACACATGAAAAAATGCTCATCATCACTGGCCATCAGAGAAATGCAAATCAAAACCACAATGAGATACCATCTCACACCAGTTAGAATGGCAATCATTAAAAAATCAGGAAACAATAGGTGTTGGAGAGGATGTGGAGAAATAGGAACACTTTTACACTGTTGGTGGGATTGTAAACTAGTTCAACCATTATGGAAAACAGTATGGCGATTCCTCAAGGATCTAGAACTAGATGTACCATATGACCCAGCCATCCCACTACTGGGTATATACCCAAAGGATTATAAATTATGCTACTACAAAGACACATGCACACGTATGTTTATTGCGGCACTATTCACAATAGCAAAGACTTGGAATCAACCCAAATGTCCATCAGTGACAGACTGGATTAAGAAAATGTGGCACATATACACCATGGAATACTATGCAGCCATAAAAAAGGATGAGTTTGCGTCCTTTGTAGAGACATGGATGCAGCTGGAAACCATCATTCTTAGCAAATTATCACAAGAAGAGAAAACCAAACACCGCATGTTCTCACTCATAGGTGGGAACTGAACAATGAGCTCACTTGGACTCGGGAAGGGGAACATCACACACTGGGGCCTATCATGGGGAGGGGGGAGGGGGGAGGGATTGCATTGGGGAGTTATACCTGATATAAATGATGAATTGATGGGTGCTGACGAGTTGATGGGTGCAGCACACCAACATGGCACATGTATACATATGTAACCTGCACGTTATGCACATGTACCCTAGAACTTAAAGTATAATAAAAAAAAATAAATAAATAAAATAAAAAAAAAAAAAAAGAAAGGGTGGTGTAACTCTGTGAGATGAATTCATGCATCACAAAGCAGCTTTTCAGAAAGCTTCTTTCTAGTTTTTATCTGAGGATATTTCCTTTGTCACCATAGCCTTCAAAGTGATCCAAAATATCAGTTCTCATACTCCACAAAAACAGTGCTATCCAACAGCTCCATGAAAGGTTTGTGTAACTCTGTGAGACAAATTCAAAAATCACAACGCAGTTTCCCAGAAAACTTCTTTCTACTTTTTATCTGAGTATATTTCCTTTTTCAGCACAGGCCTCAATGTGCTGCCAAAGATCACATTTCAGATTTGGGAAATCAGTGTTAGTATACTGTTCAATGAAAAAAATGTTGTAACTCAGTGAAATGAATTCACACATCACAAATCGGTTCCTCTGAAAGATTCTTTCTAGTTTTTACTTGAAGATATTTCCTTCATCACCATAGGCTTCAAAACGATCTAAAATACACCTTCTCAGATTCCACAAGAAATGCTAGCCAGCGGCTACTTGAAAGAGTGGTGTAACTTTGTGAGAAGAATTCACACGTCACAAAGCAGTTTCTCAGAAATGTTCTTTCTGGTTTTTATCTGAAGATATTTCTTTTGTCACCATAGGCTCCAAAACAATCAAAAATACCCTTCTCAGATTCCACAAAAGCAGTGCTAGCAAACTGCTACATGAAGGAGTAGTGTAACTCTGTGAGATGAATTCATACATCACAAAGCAGTTTTTCAGAAGACGTCTCTCCCCTCTTTGCCTGAGGATATGTCATTTTTCAACATAGGACTCAAAGACCTCGGGTTATCCCATGGCAGATTCCACGAAAACAGTGTTAACAAACTTCTCAATGTAAAGAAATGTGTATCTTTGTGATATAAATTCACTCATCACAAAGCAGTTTCTCATACAGCTTCTGTTTAGCTTTTATCTGAGGATATTTCGTTAGTGTCCATAGGCTTCAAAGCAATCCAATATATTCCTTCTCAGATTCCACAAAAACAGTTCTAGCAAACTACTCCATGAAGGTGCAGTGTAACTCTGTGTGATGAATTCACACATCACAAAGCAGATTCTCAGAAAGCTTCTTTTTTTTTTT
>NW_022306222.1:3565-13278 GCF_002776525.5 Piliocolobus tephrosceles | reverse complement strand
TAGCAAGTGGGACTGCGAGGCGCGGCGGACGCCGCCACCAGTGCCGCGGCTGCCGCCGGCCCGGCCGCACACCCCCCGCGCGCCACCACCGCCGCCGCCCCCGGCCCCGCGCGTTCCCCGGGGATGACAGCGGCGGATTTCAGGGGCACTTTCTTTCATCAGGAGGCTTTTGACAAAATGGAAGGTGAATTACGGGTGTCCCGGTGACCCGGCACGGGGGCCGAGACGGGCTGCCTGCTGCCGGCCGGGACTCCCCGGCTCCCGGTCCCGCCCCGCCCGGGCCGCCGCTGCGGGGCTCTGTTGGGCAGCCTCGCGGGCGGCTGCTGCCAAGGGGAGCGCTTTAGTTTTACATGATGACCTTGGGTGTGGGAAAAGGAAAAGATGGCGGGAAGCTGGGGGGTGGGACAGGGACGATGACATGCCGCAGCTGCATTTTTATTTGGAAACTTTGGAGAAAGTGTTCTGGGCTGGACCTGCGTTCTGGGTTACAGATGAGCACGACTAGCCCTTTTGATACACCCTCCCCCTTTAGATAGTGATGAAGTGATGAATTGAACTAATAGTACGGGGGTACCTGCTCACTTTCCAGATCTCCCGTGTTGTAAAGCCATTTTTTTAATAAGCCAAAACGCATCAACAGTAGTGACAATTTCAGATATCCCCTATATATAGTTCTCCTGCTTTGGTCTTGTGTTCAGCAGTGGTAAGAGTTGTTGTTTTTAATTGCGTAACAGCAGATGACCAGATAGTCTTAAGTCATAGATTTCAAGCTTCTATCACCCCCACCAAATGTGTCCTCTCCGTGCCCTTCCCACTTTGTGATCGTAGTTTCCAAAACGTAGCAGTTCTGTAAACGTAACGCTGAGTACCCTACTTGGGTCGGCTCCATTTGGAGAACTTGATCGCTCTTGAGAAGTAACTCGCAAACCAGCGCGCTTCGTGCTGGTCAAAAGTTAAATGACAAGCGACAGTGAAGCTGATTTCTTTCCCACTCTGCCTTCTGCCACTGGTGTTGGGCACTGGGGGAAGGGGACTCCCTAACAGCAAGTGTAGTTTTAATTTTGCTCTGCCTTTGGTACATCTTGTAGTTCTTGTCAATTCCTCCCTACTTTCCTCATTGTATTTCTTTGTTTCTCTTCTGTCACAGTCAGGATGGCTAAAGGTGACCCGAAGAAACCAAAGGGCAAGATGTCTGCTTATGCCTTCTTTGTGCAGACGTGCAGAGAAGAACATAAGAAGAAAAACCCAGAGGTCCCTGTGAACTTTGCAGAATTTTCCAAGAAGTGCTCTGAGAGGTGGAAGGTATTTTTCTTTTGTACCCTTCAAACTAGTCTTAGTTGGGTTTCTCACTTTGGGGTTACTTACCTTCAGAGTTTCTCCCAGATGGCTGCTTGCTGCCTCTTTTACTTTTACTTAGAATCATTTTGCTTAAGAATTTTGTGTGTATGCTTTTATTTTTTTAAGGCCCTGCACAGGTTTCAGGCCTTTACCTACCCCCTTTTGCAAGTGGTTCTAGCAACTGCCACTTAAATCACAAGAAACTGAATAGGTATGTGTCACTGCATCGAGGGATTTAACAAGTCCTGTTCTTTGCAGACGATGTCCGGGAAAGAGAAATCTAAATTTGATGAAATGGCAAAGGCAGATAAAGTGCGCTATGACCGGGAAATGAAGGATTATGGACCAGCTAAGGGAGGCAAGAAGAAGAAGGATCCTAATGCTCCCAAAAGGCCACCGTAAGTGACTATAGGATTCAGGATAACAATTAATACCTTTTCTTCTGCTTGGAGGATTTGGTTTTTTGGTCGTCCTGTATTTCATTTCAAAATGAAATATTTTTTAAAAGATACTTAAAAGATGGCGATACCTCTGCAAACCATTCTGTACTTGGGCTTGACGATGCAGTGCCAGCATTGTCTGTGGTTAAGGCTGAGGTGTTTGTGGGCTGTGCGTGCACATTCACAGTGGTTGTCTATTGGCCTTTCCATTGTGAAGGAGACACCCCAGTTTTGGTTGTCAGGGTCCTTGAAGTATGTTCTTTATGCCTTTCCCAGTAACTGAAGGACTGAGACAGTACTATATATATATATATGCGCATATATATACGCATATATATTATATACACATATACACACACACAGATATATATATATATATATATATATATGTATGTATGGATTTAAGATGCAGTTTCGCTCTTGTTGCTGAGGCTGGAGTGCAAGGTGTGATCTCGGCTCACTGCAACCTGCGCCTCCTGGGTTCAAGTGATTCTCCTGCCTCAGCCTCCTGAGTAGCTGGGATTACAGGCATGCACCACCATGCCCGGCTAATTTTTTAATATTTTTAGCAGAGACGGGGTTTCTCCATGTTGGTCAGGCTGGTCTGAAACTCCGAACCTCAGGTGATCCGCCCGCCTCGGCCTCCCAAAGTGCTGGAATTACAAGCGTGAGCCACTGCGCCTGACCTAGCACCATATATTTTTCTAACCTTATACATTTGAGAACCTACAACTTTGTAGCATTGTATATGGTATCATAGATTACTTCACCTTAGGGAGAAGTCATAGTGGTAGGAGGGAGTGCTACTCAGGAATGTGGGATTTCAACTTAAACTCACATTTTTGTGGTTTCTCATGTAATTTATGTAATTCTTCCAAGGTCTGGATTCTTCCTGTTCTGTTCAGAATTCCGTCCCAAGATCAAATCCACAAACCCCGGCATCTCTATTGGAGACGTGGCAAAAAAGCTGGGTGAGATGTGGAATAATTTAAATGACAGTGAAAAGCAGCCTTACATCACTAAGGCAGCAAAGCTGAAGGAGAAGTATGAGAAGGTAAGGTGGGGCTGGTAGCCTGCACTGGTGAGCAGGCAGTGGCTCTGGTATCAGTAGGTTGCAGGGCATGTTGCAGCTTTGCTGGGCTGAGTACTTAGCATAGCACTCCAGGGCCTATCCCCCTGCAAGGTAGCTATGGGTGCTGGTGTTCATGCTTTTTTTTTTGACAGGTCTTTGTTTTGGGAACTACTTCAGGCTTGAAATATTTTGCTTACTCTTTAAGAGAAAAAAAAACGGTAACAGAGGATTTGATAGTGCTACTAATGTAACTTGAAGGACACTTGAACACCCATTAACTTCTAAATTCATACGGCTAAGAACCGAATTCATATATGGAAACATACTTCAAATATATATGGTAGCAGCACTGTCTTAACTTGATTTCAATTCCTGTCCTCTTACCTGAGATGAAGACTGCATGTTTCTACTTTCTGTTAAAACAGCCGCGTACTCATTTGAAATGTGTCCCTGTTCCTCTAGGATGTTGCTGACTATAAGTCAAAAGGAAAGTTTGATGGTGCAAAGGGTCCTGCTAAAGTTGCCCGGAAAAAGGTGGAAGAAGAAGATGAAGAAGAGGAGGAGGAAGAAGAGGAGGAGGAGGAGGAGGATGAATAAAGAAACTGTTTATCTGTCTCCTTGTGAATACTTAGAGTAGGGGAGCGCCGTAATCGACTCATCTCTTATTTGAGAAGTGTCTGTTGCCCTCATTAGGTTTAATTACAAAATTTGATCACGGTCATATTGTAGTCTCTCAGAGTGCTCTAGAAATTGTCATTGGTTTACATGAAGTGGCCATGGGTGTCTGGAGCACCCTGAAACTGTATCAAAGTTGTACATATTTCCAAACATTTTTAAAATGAAAAGGCACTCTTCGTGTTCTCCTCGCTCTGTGCACTTTGCTGTTGGTGTGACAAGGCATTTAAAGATGTTTCTGGCTTTTTTTTTTTAAATTTGTAAGGTGGTGTTAACTATGGTTATTGGCTAGAAATCCTGAGTTTTCAACTGTATATATCTATAGTTTGTAAAAAGAACAAAACAACCGAGACAAACTCTTGATGCTCCTTGCTCGGCGTTGAGGCTGTGGGGAAGATGCCTTTTGGAGAGGCTGTAGCTCAGGGTGTGCACTGTGAGGCTGGACCTGTTGACTCTGCAGGGGGCATCCATTTAGCTTCAGGTTGTCTTGTTTCTGTATATAGTGACATAGCATTCTGCTGCCATCTTAGCTGTGGACAGAGAGGTCAGCTGGCATGAGAATTTTTTTTTTAAGTGCGGTAGTTTTTAAACTGTTTGTTTTTAAACAAACTGTAGAACTCTTCATTGTCAGCAAAGCAAAGAGCCACTGCATCAATGAAAGTTCAAGAACCTCCTGTACTTAAACATGATTTGCAACGTTCTGTTATTTTTTTTGTATGTTTAGAATGCTGAAATGTTTTAGAAGTTAAATAAACAGTATTACATTTTTAAAACTGTTCTCTATTATAACAGTCAATTTCTGACTCAGCAGTGAACAAATCCCCACTCCATTGTATTTGGAGACTGGCCTTGCTATAAATGTGGTAGCTTCTTTTATTACTCAGTGGCCAGCTCACTTAGGGCTGAGATGGAGAGGGCTACTTGAAGCTCCTGTGTGGTTTTGTTTGTGTCTGAGTGGCATTCAGATGAAGTCTGGAGGAGCTAAGGAAAGGACATAGGCAAGGGTGTCAGTAGCCTTCCAAGGTATAGGAAGGTGGGTGATTAGGACGAAGGCTATCTAGGTTTAACTGTTGCCCCACCTCCACCCCCTATTTTGTGGGGCCAAATGTATTGCTAAACAGCAATTTCAGAGTGTGTGGTGTGTCAAAAATTCAGGCCTGATTTTTTTTCTCATTCAGCCCTATTCTCCCCCTCCCGTGCTCTGGCACATACCACGTTATTTGTGGTGCCCAATATTTGGGATCTTGAGCCTGCTGCTGGTCTCCTGGATGCCAGCGAGGGGATGTGGGATGGGGGGGTGGGGTAGGGAACAGTATCCATTTTTTTGCTCCTACTTTACTCCTTCAAAACACCAAACACCCCAGGGAAGATTACAGGCTCCATCTTGGGCCACCTGAGCTATGGGGCAGGCTAATGGAATCAAACATTTCTAAGCACTAAATGTATCATGAAAAGTTGAATGGCCTACTCATAAAGTTGAGCTCATTCACTGGAAATGTAGATTGATGTTCAATGCTAAACTGGAAGAAGCTTGGTTTGTGTGTCAGTAGATATATTAGTGGGTAGTGTAACATTTTATCCAGGTTGGGGTGCGGGGAGATGGCCACAGTAGCAAGTGGTGACACTACCGTTTTGAAGGCTGATATGTATATACATCGTTACTGTCTGTAGCAATGAAAGATACAGTCCTGTGTTGTGGGTCACTGTTGCAATTGCCCAGCACTAATATTTGGGTGTGTATGTTTGAGGCTATGAGACACGCAGGAGTGTTTTTGTGGTATTAATTTTAAGAGAAAGCAGCTTTTTCTTAAAATTCACTGTTGAGAAACTTGCATGTGTCTGGAGGCGGTGTCCTCTCCACCCTGTCGGGTCCTGGATGAGTACAAGTTATGGTCATGGTCACAGCCTGATCTCTATGTATTCATAGCCATTCCCTCTCCCATCAGAACTGTTTGTCCTGAATGTGTGCTCTAGTTCTGGAAAATGACCACTAATTTAAAAAACTCGGTTGTGAGGTTTGCCCAGAAGCACTTCTTCCAGAATTGCCCCTCCTGCTTCAGCCATGTCCTTGTCACTTGGCATTCTAAGCCAAAGCTTTAGCTTCCCAATTCGTGATGTGCTAGGCCAAGATTCGGGAGCTGTTGCCAGCCTCGTCAAATATGGAAGAGAAACAACCTGTAGTCAAAAGGGAGTGATTTGTTAAGTGGTGCCTGTCTTTCTCATATCTAGATGTACCAAGCAGGGAAGGGCAAAGGATGGAAAGGGGTAACTTTTGTGCTTCCAAAGTAGCTAAGCAGAAGTGGGGAAGCAGTTTAGCCAAATGATCTTTGATTAGGCAAACATTGAGTTTTAAAGAGGCCGTCAAGTTGAGGCCACTTGGTCCATTAGCTGATGCAGCAAGATCACTACTCAACGTTTTCACACTGTCACAAGATTGCTCCTCTAATGGAATAATGACCTGGCTTCTCTGAGATGCGGTAAGTGGCATGATGTTACCTAAGGCTTAGGCTTAGCTTGATTTCTGGGCCCACTATATGTGTTCTTAAGGTGTCAACCTGTTGCTTTTTTTTTTTTCCCCTCCATTTAAAAGGATAGTACCTACTCCCTCTAACCACCTCACCCCTTGAATGACGTTTCTTGAATGACGTTTTATCCTTCGGAAAGAACAAGGCTGTGATGTAGTGACCATTGTCTGTGTCTGTGTGTCTGTTCTTGTCACAAATGTATTTGGGGACGTTGGATGCATTCATTTTCTGTAATAAAGTTTCTTAATCACTCTTCCCAAAAAGTAATCAGTGGGCTGTCTGCAATCTGTTTGAGATACTGAACCTCTGTACTTTTTGGTTGATTATCAAGGTTTTAGAAGTACAAACTTTGTGGTAACCATAGATCTGAACTGCTAACATTTAGTGGAATGATACCATCAAAATGACGCAAGTGTTAAGGACTCCAAAGCCCCAAGATCAACCTCCTGGCCGGAGGCATAAGGAGGAGTTGGCTCTGAAGCCCTGGACCAGGATAAATAGGCAATTTGCAGGATGCTGACGAGCTACTGTTTGATAAAGTGGTTGAGTACTTGTAATCAGCCAGCCCTGACCACCAGGGCTCCTCGAGGCCAAGGGTCTGAGCTTAGTTGGCTGACTCAGCCATGCCCAACAAGGAGTTCTGGATGAGAGCCACGGGGACTGCTTGCTGTTCTTGGCTCCCAGCTCAGTTTTCTGTGGAGCCCAAGGCTACCTGGGAAGGAAAGGCCATTGAGCCAGCTTGGTAGCCCCAAGCTTCCCTTACTGCTTCAACCAGAGCAGCCTCCCCTGCTGTTTTGTATGTGGGGCATCCTACAATTTCAGCTTTCAAAAGAAGCTGGGATACCATATCAATAGAAGGGAAAAAGATCATCTCAGTAAACACAAAAACCTTGACAAACACTGTAGAAGGAAACTTCCTCAACCTGATATAGGACATTTAGGAAAACCCATGGGTTTATTCATCATTGTATTAGAAGTTCTAGCCAGGGCAATTAGGCAAGAGAAAAAGAGGAAGCATCCAGACTGAAATTGAGAAGACAAAACTATGTCTATATGTAGATGATATGATCTTGTATACAGATAACCGTAAAGAATGTCCAAATAAAACTGCTAAAAAGTGAATTCATCAGCTGTGGTATACAAGATTAACATACAAAAACTAGTAGTGCTATATACCAGTCACGAACAATATGAAACTAAGAAAACAATTCTCTTAAATATCTACAATAACGTCAAAAAGAATAAAATACTTAGGGATGAACAATATAAGTGCAAAACTTACATAGGGAAAAGTACAAAATATTAAAGACTTAAGGAAATAGACATTCCACGTTCATGAATGGGAAGGGTTAATATTGTTGAGATGGTAATACTGAAATTGATCTAACGCAATCCTGTCAGAATCCCAGCTGGCTTCCTCTAGTAGAAATCAGGCTGATTCTAAATGTCATATAGAAATTCAAGAGATGCAGGAGATACCCAGATCAATCTTGAAAACAGTTGGAGGATTCACATTTCTTGATTTCAAAACTACTTTATTAAAACTTTTTTTTTTTTTTTTTTTTTTTTGAGACAGAGTCTTGCTCTGTTGCCCAGGCTGTTGTGCAGTGGCACAATCATAGCTCATTGCAGCCTCAACCACCCAGGCTCAAGGGATCCTTCACCTCATCCTCCCAGGTAACTGGGACTACAAGTGTGCACCACTGCACCTGGCTAATTTATTTATTTATTTTTAGAGACAGGGTCTCACTATGTTGTCCAGGCTGGTCACAAACTTCTGAACTCAATTGATCCTCCTGCCTCGACCTCCCAAAGTGTAGGGATTACAGCACACCTGTGAGCCACTACACCTGGCCTGATTTGAAAACTTGCAACAAAGCCAGGTGCGGTGGCTCACGCCTGTAATCCCAGCACTTTGGGAGGCCAAGGCAGGTGGGTCACTTAGGGTCAAGTGTTTGAGACCAGCCTGGCCAACATGATGAAACCCCATCTCTACTAAAAAAAAATAATAATAATAAATTCCGGGCATGGTGGCGCGTGCCTGTAGTTCCAGCTACTCTGGCCAGAGGCTGAGGCAGGAGAATCGCTTGAACCCAGGAGGCGAAGGTTGTGGTGAGCCAAGACTATGGCCACTGCACTCCAGCCTGGGCAACAGAGTGAGTGGGACTCCGTCTCAAAAAACCAAAACCAAAACTTACAACAAGGCTACAGTAATCAAGACGGTGTAGTACCAGCATAAGGGCAGACATATAGGCCAATACAACTGTGAGTCCAGAAATGAACCCAGACATTTGTGGCCAACTGATTTTTCAATAGAGATAAAAGTCACATTCAATGGGGGAAATAATTTTCAACAAATGATGTTGGGACAACTGGATATCCATGTGCAAAGGAATGAATTTTGACCCTTCCGTCACAGTGCATTCAAAAATCAATTCAAAATAGATGAAGGATCCAAATGTAAGAGCTACAACTATAACATTCTTAGTAGGAAACATAAGTGTGAATTTCATGACCGTGGATTTGGCAATGGTTTCTTAGGACACCAGAAGCACATGCAACTAAAGAAAACAATAGATAAGTTGAACTTCATTAAAATTAAAACAAAAACTTTTGTGCTTCGAACAGTACCACCAGGAAAGTGAAAAGACAACCTTTACAGAATGGGGGAAAATATTTGCACATCGTATATCCTATAGCGATCTAATATTCAAAATATATAAAGAACTATTACAACTCAGCAATAAAAAGACAACCCACTTTAAAAAATGAGCAAAATATCTTAACAGATATTTCTCAAAAAAAGATATATAAATGGCCAATAAACACATGAAAAGATCCTCAGCATCATTAGTCATCAAGAAATTTAAATCAAGACTATAATAAGATGCCGCTGAACACCCACTAGGATGGTTATAATAATGATAAAAAAGGGAGCTCTTTCCTTTTGCTGCTGCAACTACAGCCATGAGTACGCTCAGGCTTCAGAAGAGGCTCCCCTGTAGTGTCCACCGCTGTGGCAAGAAGAAGGTCTGGTTGGACCCCAGTAAGACCAATGAAATCGCCAATGCCAACTTCCATTAGCAGATCCGGAAACTGATCAAAGATGGGCTGATCATCCCCAAGCCTGTGACGGTCCACTCCCGGGCTTGATGCCAGAAAAACACCTTGGCAGAAAAACACCAGAAAAACACCTGCCCTTGGAAGGGCAGGCATATAGGCATAGATAAACAAAAGGGTACAGCCAATGCCCGAATGCCAGAGAAGGTCATGTGGATGAAGAGACTGAGGATTCTGGGCTCGCTGCTCAGAAGATACCGTGAATCTAAGAAGATTGATCACTACATGTATCACAGCCTGTACCTGAAGGTGCAGGGGAATGTGTTCACAAACAAGCGGATTCTCATGGAACACAGCCACAAGCTGAAGGCAGACAAGGCCCACAAGAAGCTCCTGGCTGACCAGGCTGAGGCCCACAGGCCTAAGACCAAGGAAGCACGGAAGTGCAGTGAAGAGCGCCCCCAGGCCAAGAAGGAGGAGATCATGGAGACTTTGTCCAAGGAGGAAGACACCAAGAAATAAAAGCTCCCCTTTTGTCTGTTCATACTGGCCTCCGTGATTACATAGATCAGCCATTAAAATAAAACAAGCCTTTATCTGCTT
>NW_022306222.1:2894-3465 GCF_002776525.5 Piliocolobus tephrosceles | reverse complement strand
AAAGATAAAAAAGGAAAATAACTAGTATTGGTGAGGATGTAGAGAAATTACAGTCCTGGTACATTGGAGGTGGGAATGTAAAATGGTGCAGTCGCTATGGGAAACAGCTTGGAGATTTCTCAATAAGTTAAACATAGAATTACCATATGACTCATCAGTTCCACTCCTAGGTATACACCCAAAATAACTGAAAGCAGGTATTCGAACAAATACTTGTACATGAATATTCATGTACATTATTATTATTATTATTATTATTTGAGACGGAGTCTCACTCTGTCACCCAGGCTGGAACGCAATGGCTTGATCTTGGCTCACCGCAACCTCCGCCTTCCAGGTTCAAGCGATTCTCCTGCCTCAGCCTCCTGAGTTGCTGGAATTACAAACGCGTGCCGCCACACCTGGCTAATTTTTGTATTTTTAGTAGAGACAGGGTTTCACCATGTTGGTTAGGCTGGTCTTGAACTCCTGACCTCAGGTGATCCGCCTGCCTTGGCCTCCCAAAGGGCTGGGATTACAGGCGTGAGCCACCGCGTCTGGCCTCATGTACATAATTTTTTTTTTTTTTTTT
>NW_022306222.1:1770-2794 GCF_002776525.5 Piliocolobus tephrosceles | reverse complement strand
TTTCACCATGTTAGCCAGGATGGTCTCAATCTCCTGACCTCGTGATCTGCCCGCCTCAGCCTCCCAAAGTGTTGGGATTACAGGCGTAAGCCACTGCGCCTGGCTCATGTACATAATTCTTAATAGCCAAAAAGTGGAAACAACCCAAATGTCCATCAAATGATGAGTGGATAAAATGTGGTATATCCATATGAAGAAATATTGTTCAGCCATAAAAGGGAATGAAGTATTGATACATGCTACAGCATAGATGAACTTTGAAATAATTATGCTAAAGAAGCCAGTCACAAAAAATTACATATTGCATGATTCCATTTATATGAAATGTCCATAATAGGTACATCTATACAGAAAGAAAATAGGCTGGGCGCAGTGGCTCACACCTGTAATCCCAGCACTTTGGGAGGCAGAGGTGGGCAGTGAAACCCCGTCTCTACTAAAAATACAAAAATTAGCTA
The DNA here is from genome assembly GCF_002776525.5 of Piliocolobus tephrosceles. Taxonomy (NCBI): domain Eukaryota; kingdom Metazoa; phylum Chordata; class Mammalia; order Primates; family Cercopithecidae; genus Piliocolobus; species Piliocolobus tephrosceles. Next base: position 2,336 of record NW_022306222.1, on the reverse strand, counting down.
GATGTGGTGGTGTGCGCCTGTAGTCCCAGCTACTCGGGAGGCTGAGGCAGGAGAATTGCTTGAACCTGGGAGGTGGAGGTGCAGTGAGCCAAGATTGAGCCACTGCACTCCAGCCTGGTGACAGAGCGAGACTCTGTCTCAAAAAAAACAAAAAAACAAAAAAACAAAAACAGATTAGTGGTTACCTAGGGCTTGGAGTTATTGGGGGGAAATGGAAAGTGAGTTGGGGGGAAATGGAGAGTGACTGCTAATAGGTACAGAGTTTTTTGGTAGATAGTAAAATGTTCCATAATTAGTGGTAATGGTTTGCAACTCTGAAGTTTCTAAAAATTTTACATTTTTAAATTAAATTAATTTTTTTTTTTTTTTTTTTTTTTTTGATGTGGGGTCTTGCTCTGTCACCCAGGCTGGAGTTCAGTGGCATGATCTTGGCTCACTGCAACCCCTACCTCCCGAGTTCAAGCTCTTTTCCTGCCTCAGCCTTCCAAGTAGCTGGGACTACAGGCATGTAGCACATTGCCTGGCTAATTTTTGTATTTTTGTTTTTTTTTTTTTTTTTCAGACGG
>NW_022306222.1:0-1670 GCF_002776525.5 Piliocolobus tephrosceles | reverse complement strand
TGCAAGCTCCGCCTCCCGGGTTTAAGCCATTCTCCTGCCTCAGCCTCCTGGGTAGCTGGGACTACAGGCGCCCGCCACCTTGCCTGGCTAGTTTTTTGTATTTTTTAGTAGAGACGGGGTTTCACCATGTTAGCCAGGATGGTCTCGATCTCCTGACCTCGTGATCCGCCCGTCTCGGCCTCCCAAGTGCTGGGATTACAGGCTTGAGCCACCGCGCCCGGCCTAATTTTTGTATTTTTAGTAGAGACGGGGTTTCACCATGTTGGCCAGGCTGGTCTCGAACTCCTGACCTCAAGTGATCCGCCCACCTCGGCCTCCCAAAGTGCTAGGATTACAGGCGTGAGCCACCACACCCAGTCTTATTTATTTATTAATTTGAGACAGTGTCACTCTCTCTCCTAGTCTGGAGTGCAGTGGTTTGATCTTGGCTCACTGCAACCTCTGCCTGCCGAATTCAAGTGATTCTGCTGCCTCAGCCTCCCATGTGGCTGGGATTACAGGCACCCGCCACCATGACCAGCTAATTTTTGTAGTTTTAGTAGTGACGGTGTTTTACCATATTGGCCAGGCTGGTCTCAAACTCCTGACCTCAAGTGATCCACCTGCCTTGGCCTCCCAGAGTGCTGAGATTACAGGCATGAGTTACCGAGTCTGGCCTAACAATTGTACACTTTAAATGGGTGAATTTTATGGAATGTGAATTATGTGTTGCCTTGTAAAAAAAAAAAAAAAAAATTATGGAGCTGGAGACCTGACTCCAGTGTGAGCGGATGGGGAGACTAGATCTAGAGTGGAGACACCACTTTTAGGAAGTATGATCATGAAGGGGATGGAAGAGAGACAGAGAGGGAGGGGAAGCACGGTACGGGGTGAGGAGCAGAAGCAGGGTGGCTTGTTTGCTTGTTCTTGTTTTTGTGTTTGTTTCTGAGAAGGGATCTTGCTGTCACTTAGGCTGGAGTACATGGCACAATCACAGGTTACTGCAGCCTCAGCCTCCTGGGCTCAGGAGATCCTCCCACCTCAGCCTTCTGAGTAGCTAGGATTACACGCATGAACCATCATGCCTGGCTAATTTTTTTTTTTTACTTTTTTGTAGAGATGGGGTCTTACTCTGTTGCCTAGGCTGGTCATGAACTCCTAGGCTCAAATGGTCCTCCTGTCTTGGCCTCCCGAAGTGCGGGGGTTGATGGCCTGGTTTTGTTTCAAGATGGCCGAGACTTTAGGAGTTGTGATCAGTGAGGACATTACCTGTACGTTGCCAGGCCAGGCCTCTTCTTTGAACTCCAGACCCGGAGATCCAATTGCCTCTTTGACATACCACCTGGATGGCCCATTGGCACCTCTAACGCCACATGTTTAAACCTAAGCTCATCATCTTCATCTTTTTCCTAATGTTTTCTTCACCCCAGCCTGGCTCTTCCTTTTCTCGTCCTTCATAGTCAGTTCCCAAATCCTGCCAATTGTGTTTCCTAAAATATCATGCATCTACCCCTCTCATTCATGCTGTCAGTGTAGGTGAATCTCTCATCTGTAAATTCTCCCATGCTTTCTATCTTTTCTTTCTTTCTTTCTTTCTTTCTTTCTTTCTTTCTTTCTTTCTTTCTTTCTTTCTTTCTTTCTTTCTTTCTTTCTTTCTTTCTTTCTTCCTTCCTTCCTTCCTTCCTTCCTTC
>NW_022306220.1:0-1488 GCF_002776525.5 Piliocolobus tephrosceles | reverse complement strand
ACCTCTTCCTATTAAGGAAAAAGTTGTGACGTGTTCATCTGGCTGCTTCCTGCTGGTGTAGGGTGTCGTGGGGTTCTTCGGAGGTTGGTGTCCTGTATGGCCGAGTGAATGTTGCATTAATAGTAAAGGTAGCTTCCATTGGTCTCAATCTAAGTAGATCAACAGGCATCATCTGTCTGATCATATGTGAAACAAATGGCCGGGTGCCACCAATTACGGGGCACACTGTTAAAGGAGGGGAAGTTAAAGGTTACTTGGCTTTGGAACCCCTGGGGCTGGCAGTCTACTGTGGCTATGGTGAGGGGGCTCATGCGATTCCCCTGGTTCCAGGTCTCGAAAAGGTAGAACCTTCATGGGAATGGATTGGTGGGGGGAGTTTGGGCGGGAGTCTCACCTAGACTCAGGAGGACTAGATGGCTGAGGAAGGTTAGGCAGAGGGTTGCTACCTGCACACGTGAGTTGTAACTTGGTAGGGGTAACAACCTGAGTGATCCAATTGGAATCATGCTGGGTGGGCACCTTTTTCAGCTGGAACAGATGATACCAGGAAGGAAGACCAAGGAGCTTGGCAGTGGTAGGAGTGGTGAGGATTATGGTGTATGGTCCTTCCCACCATAGAGATAAGGCTCGGGGTTGCAGCTGCTTGACCAGGACCAGGTCTCCAGGCACTATGATGGTAGGACTCCTGAGGGTTGGGGAAGCAGGTGCAGGGAGACACCGATCTGCATGTTTTCTCAGAAGCTCGTGAAGGAAGATTAAGTAGGGTAGGTAGGAGTCTAAGGGAGGGGAGAGGGCTGGCAGTTCCTGGAAAAGGAATGGGCATCCATACAGCAGTTCAAAAGGGCTGAGCCCTGTGGGGGCCCGCGGAGCTGCCCTGAGACCAGTGAGAGCCAAGGGAAGGAGAGTCACCCACGAGAGGCAGGTTTCTAGAGTGAGTTTGGTTAGATGTAGTTTAATAAGACCATTTGTGCATTCTACCGTTTCATATGACTGTGGATAGTAGGGAATGTGGAGCTTCCAGGTAATCTGGAGTGTGGCTGCCACCTGCTGGGTGAGTTTAGAAATGAAGGCCGGACCGTTGTCTGATTGGATGGTTTAGGGGAGACCAAACCTGAGGATGATGTGCTCTAGGAGGGTGGTGGGGATATGCAGTTTATCAGGTGGTGGGGAAAGCCTCAATCCATCCTGAGAACATGTCAACCAGGTTCAGCAGGTAGTGGAATTTTTTATATCGGGGCATGTCTGTAAAATCAAGTTGCCAATCTTCCCGTGGCTGGTGGCCCCTTAGCTGATGAGTGGGCCCTGGGTGCCTGAGCCTGCCCTGGGGGTTAACTGCTGAACAGGTGGCACATTGCTGATGTATCTTCCTAATTTGGGCCTGCAGTGAGGGGAGGTGAAGGATAGGTTCCAGGAAGTTATACATAGCCGTAGGCCATATGTACAGAGAGCTGTGTATGTCGGTCAATATATGCACTGCCTGAGTCTGAG
>NW_022306218.1:91104-100842 GCF_002776525.5 Piliocolobus tephrosceles | reverse complement strand
TTGCTAACACTCTTTTCCTAGAATCTGCAAGGTGATATTTGGGAGCCTATTGGGGCCCATTGTGAAAAAGGACATATCATCCCATAATAACTAGAGGGAAGCTTTCTGAGAGATTGCGTTTTGATATGTGACTTCATCACACAGAGTTCCACACATTGCTTCTTGGCAGAGTTTGCTTAGACTGTTGTCTTGGATTCTGCCAAGTGATACTTGGGAGCTCTTTGAGGGCTATGGTGAAAAAGGATATATCCTCAGACAGAAAGTGGCAAGAAGCATTCTGAGAAACTGCATTGCTATGTGTGAGTGCAACTCACAGCGTTACACGTTTCTCTTCAGCTATAAGTTTGCTAGGCCGTTTGCTTGCAATCTGCAATGGGATTTTTCTTAGCGCAATGAAGCTTACGGTGACAAAGCAAGTGTCCTCTGAGGAAAACTGGAAAGAAGCTTTCTCAGAAACTTCTCTGTGATGTGTGAATTCCTATCACAGAGTTACACTTATGTTTCATGGAGCAGGCCACTAACACTGTCTTTGGGGAAACTGAGAAGTTTCACTTTGGAAGGCTTTGAGGCCTACGCTGATGAAGGAAATATCCTCAGTTAAAAACGGAAAAGAAGCTTTCTGAGAAACTTCTTTGTGATCTGTGAATTCGTCTCACAGAGTTACATCTCTGTCCTCAGGAAGCAGTTTCCTAACACTCTTTTCCTAGAATCTACAAGGTGATATTTGGGAGCCTTTTGGGGCCCATGGAGAAAAAGGAAATATCATCACATAATAACTAGAGGGAAGCTTTCTGAGAGATTGCATTCTGATATGTGACTTCATCACACAGAGTTGCACACATTGCTTCTTGACAGAGTTTGCTAAGACTGTTGTCTTGCATTCTGCCAAGTGATATTTGGGACCTCATTGAGGGCTCTGGTGAAAAACGATATATATTCAGACAGAAAGTGGCAAGAAGCATTCTGAGAACCTGCATTGCTATGTGTGAGTGCAACTCACAGAGTTACACGTTTCTCTTCAGCTATCAGTTTGCTAGACAGTTTGCTTGGAATCTGCAATGCGATTCTTCTTAGCGCAATGAAGCTTACGGTGACAAAGCAAGTGTCCTCAGAGGGAAACTGGAAAGAAGCTTTCTCAGAAACTTCTCTGGGATGTGTGAATTCCTCTCACAGAGTTAAACTTTTGTTTAATGGAGCAGCCCACTAACACTATATTTGGGGAAACTGAGAAATTCTACTTTGTAAGGCTTTGATTCCTACGCTGATAAAGGAAATATCCTCAGTTAAAAACGGGAAAGAAGCTTTCTGAGAAACTTCTTTGTGATCTGTGAATTCGTCTCACAGAGTTACATCTTTGTCCTCAGGAAGCAGTTTGCTAACACTCTTTTCCTAGAATCTGCAAGGTGATATTTGGGAGCCTATTGGGGCCCATGGTGAAAAAGGAAATATCATCACATAATAACTAGAGGGAAGCTTTCTGAGAGATTGCGTTCTGATATGTGACTTCATCACACAGAGTTCCACACATTGCTTCTTGGAAGAGTTTTCTAAGACTGTTTTCTTGGATTCTGCCGAGTCATATTTGGGAGCTCATTGAGGGTTGTGGTGAAAAGGGATATAGCCACAGAAGGAAAGTGGCAAGAATCATTCTGAGTAACTGCATTGGTATGTGTGTGTGCAACTCACAGAGTTACACCTTTCTCTTCAGCTATCAGTTTGCTAAGACAGTTTGCTTGGAATCTGCAATGGGATTCTTCTTAGCGCAATGAAGCTTACGGTGACAAAGCATTCTCCTCTGAGAAAAACTGGAAAGAAGCTTTCTCAGAAACTTCTCTGTGATGTGTGAATTCCTCTCACAGAGTTACACTTATGTTTCATGGAGCAGGCCACTAACACTGTCTTTGGGGAATCTGAGAACTTCTACTTTGGAAAGCTTTGGGGCCTACGCTGATAAAGGAAATATCCTCAGTTAAAAACGGGAAAGAAGCTTTCTGAGAAACTTCTTTGTGATCTGTGAATTCCACTCACAGAGTTTCATCTTTTTCCTCAGGAAGCAGTTTCCTAACACTCTTTTCCTAGAATCTGCAAGGTGATATTTGGGAGCCAATTGGGGCCCATGGTGAAAAAGGAAATATCATCACATAATAACTAGAGGGAAGCTTTCTGAGACATTGCGTTCTGATATGTGACTTCTTCACACAGAGTTGCACACATTGCTTCTTGGCAGAGTTTGCTAAGACTGTTTTCTTGCATTCTGCCAAGTGATATTTGGGAGCTCATTGACGGCTATGGTGAAAAAGGATACATCCTCAGACAGAAAGTGGCAAGAAACATTCTGAGAAACTGCATTGCTATGTGTGAGTGCAACTCACAGAGTTACACGTTTCTCTTCAGCTATCAGTGTGCTAGACAGTTTGCTTGGAATCTGCAATGGGATTCTTCTTAGCGCAATGAAGCTTACGGTGACAAAGCAAGTGTCCTCAGAGGGAAAATGGAAAGAAGCTTTCTCAGAAACTTCTCTGTGATGTGTGAATTCCTCTCACAGAGTTACACTTACGTTTCATGGAGCAGCTCACTAACACTATCTTTGGGGAAACTGAGAAATTCTACTTTTTAAGGCTTTGAGTCCTACGCTGATAAAGGAAATATCCTCAGTTAAAAACGGGAAAGAAGCTTTCTGAGACGCTTCTTTGTGATCTGTGAATTCGTCTCACAGAGTTACATCTTTGTCCTCAGGAAGCAGTTTGCTAACACTCTTTTCCTAGAATCTGCAAGGTGATATTTGGGAGCCTATTGGGGCCCATGATGAAAAAGGAAATATCATCACATAATAACTAGAGGGAAGCTTTCAGAGATTGCGTTCTGATATGTGACTTCATCACACAGCGTTGCACACATAGCTTCTTGGCAGAGTTTGCTAAGACTGTTGTCTTGGATTCTGCTGAGTCATATTTGGGAGCTCATTGAGGGCTATGGTGAAAAAGGCTATATCCTCAGACAGAAACTGGCAAGAAGCATTGTGAGAAACTGCATTGCTATGTGTGAGTGTAACTCACAGAGTTACACCTTTCTCTTCAGCTATCAATTTGCTAAGACAGTTTGCTTGGAATCTGAATTGGGATTCTTCTTAGCGCAATGAAGCTTACGGTGACAAAGCAATTGTCCTCTGACGAAAACTGGAAAGAAGCTTTCTCAGAAACTTCTCTGTGATGTGTGAATTCCTCTCCCAGAGTTACACTTATGTTTCATGGAGCAGGCCACTAACACTTTCTTTGGGGACACTGAGTAGTTCTATTTTGGAAGGCTGTGAGGCCTACCCTGAAAAAGGAAATATCCTGTTAAAAACGGGAAAGAAGTTTCTGAGAAACTTCTTTGTGATCTGTGAATTCGTCTCACAGAGTTATATCTTTGTCCTCAGGAAGCAGTTTCCTAACACTCTTTTCCTAGAATCTGCAAGGTGATATTTGGGAGTCTATTGGGGCCCATGGTGAAAAAGGAAATATCATCACATAATAACCAGAGGGAAGCTTTCTGAGAGATTGCGTTCTCATATGTGACTTCATCACCCAGAGTTCCACACATTGCTTCTTGGCGGAGTTTGCTAAGACTGTTGTCTTGGATTCTGCCAAGTGATATTTGGGAGTTCATTGAGGGCTACGGTGAAAAAGGATATATCCTCAGACAGAAGGTGGAAAGAAGCATTCTGAGAAACTGCATTGCTATGTGTGAGTGCAACTCACAGAGTTACACGTTTCTCTTCAACTATCAGTTTGCTAGACTGATTGCTTGGAATCTGCAATGGGATTCTTCTTAGCGCAACGAAGCTTACGGTGACAAAGCAAGTGTCCTCAGAGGGAAACTGGAAAGGAGCTTTCTCAGAAACTTCTCTGTGATGTGTGAATTCCTCTCACAGAGTTACACTTATGTTTCATGGAGCAGGCCACTAACACTGTCTTTGGGGACACTGAGAAGTTCTACTTTGGAAGGCTTTGAGGCCTACCCTGAAAAAGGAAATATCCTCAGTTAAAAACGGGAAAGAAGCTTTCTGAGAAGCTTCTTTGTGATCTGTGAATTCGTCTCACAGAGTTACATCTTTGTCCTCAGGAAGCAGTTTGCTAACACTCTTTTCCTAGAATCTGCAAGGTGATATTTGGGAGCCTATTGGGGCCCATGGTGAAATAGGAAATATCATCACATTATAACTAGAGGGAAGCTTTCTGAGAGATTGCGTTCTGATATGTGACTTCATCACACAGAGTTCCACACATTGTTTCTTGGCAGAGTTTGCTTAGACTGTTGTCTTGGATTCTTCCAAGTGATAATTGGGAGCTCATTGAGTTCTATGGTGAAAAAGGATATATCCTCAGACAGAAAGTGGCAAGAAGCATTCTGAGAAACTGCATTGCTATGTGTGAGTGCAACTCACAGAGTTACACGTTTCTCTTCAGCTATCAGTTTGCTAGACAGTTTGCTTGGAATCTGCAATGGGATTTTTCTTAGCGCAATGAAGCTTACGGTGACAAAGCAATTGTCCTCTGAGGAAAACTGTAAAGAAGCTTTCTCAGAAACTTCTCTGTGATGTGTGAATTCCTCTCACAGAGTTACACTTATGTTTCATGGAGCAGGCCACTAACATTGTGTTTGGGGACAATGAGAAGTTCTACTTTGGAAGGCTTTAAGGCCCACTCTGAAAAAGGAAATATCCTCAGTTAAAAACGGGAAAGAAACTTTCTGAGAAACTTCTTTGTGATCTGTGAATTCGTCTCACAGAGTTACATCTTTGTCCTCAGGAAGCAGTTTGCTTAAACTGTTTTCCTAGAAACTACAAGGTGATATTTCTGAGCCAATAGGGGCCCACGGTGAAAAAGGAAATATCATCACCTAATAACTAGAGGGAAGCTTTCTGAGAGATTCCTTTCTGATATGTGACTTCATCACACAGAGTTCCACACACTGCTTCTTGGCAGAGTTTGCTAAGACTGTTGTCTTGGATTCTGCAAAGTGATATTTGGGAGCTCATTGAGGGCTATGGGGAAAAACGTTATATCCTCAGACAGAAAGTGGCAAGAAGCATTCTGAGAAACTGCATTGCTATGTGTGAGTGCAACTCACAGAGTTACACCTTTCTCTTCAGCTATCAGTTTGCTAAGACAGTTTGCTTGGAATCTGCAATGGGATTCTTCTTAGTGCTATGAAGCTTACGGTGACAAAGCAAGTGTCCTCAGAGGGAAACTGGAAAGAAGCTTTCTCAGAAACTTCTCTGTGATGTGTGAATTCCTCTCACAGAGTTACACTTATGTTTCATGGAGCAAGCCACTAACTCTGTCTTTGGGGAATCTGAGAACTTCTACTTTGGAAAGCTTTGAGGCCTACGCTGATAAAGGAAATATCCTCAGTTAAATACGGGAAAGAAGCTTTCTGAGAAACTTCTTTGTGATCTGTGAATTCGTCTCACAGAGTTACATCTTTGTCCTCTGGAAGCAGTTTGGTAACACTCTTTTCCTAGAATCTGCAGGGTAATATTTGGGAGCCAATTGGGGCCCATGGTGACAAAGGAAATATCATCACATAATAACTAGAGGGAAGCTTTCTGAGAGATTGCGTTCTGATATGTGACTTCATCACACAGAGTTCCACACATTGCTTCTTGGTAGAGTTTGCTAAGACTGTTGTCTTGGATTCTGCCGAGTCATATTTGGGAGCTCATTGAGGGCTATGGTGAACAAGGATATATCCTCAGAGAGAAAGTGGCAAGAAGAATTCTGAGAAACTGCATTGCTATGTGTGAGTGCAACTCACAGAGTTACACGTTTCTCTTCAGCTATCAGTTTGCTAAGACAGTTTGCTTGGAATCTGCAATGGGATTCCTCTTAGCGCAATGAAGCTTACGGTGACAAAGCAATTGTCCTCTGAGGATAACTGGAAAGAAGCTTTCTCAGAAACTTCTCTGTGATGTGTGAATTCCTCTCACAGAGTTACACTTATGTTTCATGGAGCAGGCCACTAACAGTGTGTTTGGGGACACTGAGAAGTTCTACTTTGGAAGGCCTTGAGGCCTTCTCTGAAAAAGGAAATATCCTCAGTTAAAAACGGGAAAGAAGCTTTCTGAGAAACTTCTTTGTGATCTGCTGAAAAAGGGCATATCCTCAGTTAAAAACAGAGAAGAAGCTTTCTGAGAGACTTCTTTGTGATCTGTGAATTTGTCTCACAGAGTTACATCTTTGTCTTCAGGAAGCAGTTTGCTAAAACTCTTTTCCTAGAAACTGCAAGGTGATATTTGGTTGCCAATTGGGGCCCATGGAGAGAAAGGAAATATCATCACATAATGACTAGAGGGAAGCTTTCTGAGAGGTTGGTTTCTGATATGTGACTTCATCACACAGAGTTCCACACATTGCTTCTTGGCAGAGTTTGCTAAGACTGTTGTCTTGGATTCTGCCAGGTGATATTTGGAAGCTCATTGAGGGCTATGGTGAAAAAGGATATATCCTCAGACAGAAAGTGGCAAGAAGCATTCTGAGAAACTGCATTGTTATGTGTGAGTTCAACTCACAGAGTTACACGTTTCTCTTCAGCTATCAGTTTGCTAAGACAGTTTGCTTGGAATCTGAAATGGGATTCTTCTTAGCGCAATGAAGCTTACGGTGACAAAGCACGTATCCTCAGAGGGAAACTGGAAAGAAGCTTTCCTAGAAACTTCTCTGTGATGTGTGAATCCCTCTCACAGAGTTACACTTATGTTTCATGGAGCAGGACACTAACACTGTGTTTGGGGAAACTGAGAAGTTCTACTTTGGAAGGCTTTGAGGCCTACACTGAAAAAGGAAATATCCTCATTGAAAAACGGGAAAGAAGCTTTCTGAGAAACTTTTTTGTGATCTGTGAATTTGTCTCACAGAGTTACATCTTTGTCCTCAGGAAGCAGTTTGCTAACACTCTTATACTATAATCTGCAAGGTGATATTTGGGAGCCAATTGGGGCCCATGGTGAATAAGGAAATAGCATCACATAATAATTAGACGGAAGCTTTCCGACAGATTGCGTTCTGATATTTGACTTCATCACACTGAGTTCCACTCATTGCTTCTTGGTAGAGTTTGCTAAGACTGTTGCCTTGGATTCTGCCAAGTGATATTTGGGAGCGAGATTGCGTTCTGATATGTGACTTCATCACACAGAGTTCCACGTTGGTTCTTGGCAGAGTTTGCTAAGACTGTTGTCTTGGATTCTGCCAAGTGATATTTGGGAGCTCATTGAGAGCTATGGTGAAAAAGGATATATCCTCAGACAGAAAGTGGCAAGAAGCATTCTGAGAAACTGCATTGCTATGTGTGAGTGCAACTCACAGAGTTACACGTTTCTCTTCAGCTATCAGTTTGCTAAGACAGTTTGCATGCAATCTGCAATGGGATTCTTCTTAGCGCAATGAAGCTTACGGTGACAAAGCAATTGTCCTCAGAGGAAAACTGGAAAGAAGCTTTCTCAGAAACTCCTCTGTGATGTGTGAATTCCTCTCACAGAGTTACACTTATGTTTCATGGAGCAGGCCACTAACACTGTCTTTGGGGACACTGAGAAGTTCTACTTTGGAAGGCTTTGAGGCCTACGCTGATAAAGGAAATATCCTCAGTTAAAAACGGGAAGGAAGCTTTCTGAGAAGCTTCTTTGTGATCTGTGAATTCGTCTCACAGAGTTACATCTTTGTCCTCAGGAAGCAGTTTGCTAACACTCTTTTCCTAGAATCTGCAAGGTGATATTTGGGAGCCTATTGGGGCCCATGGTGAAAAAGGAAATATCATCACATAATAACTAGAGGGAAGCTTTCTGAGAGATTGCGTTCTGATATGTGACTTCATCACACAGAGTTCCACACATTGCTTCTTGGAAGAGTTTGCTAAGACTGTTGTCTTGGATTCTGCCGAGTCATATTTGGGAGCTCATTGAGAGCTGTGGTGAAAAGGGATATATCCACAGAAGGAAAGTGGCAAGAATCATTCTGAGAAACTGCATTGGTATGTGTGTGTGCAACTCACAGAGTTACACCTTTCTCTTCAGCTGTCAGTTTGCTAAGACAGTTTGCTTGGAATCTGCAATGGGATTCTTCTTAGCGCAATGAAGCTTACGGTGACAAAGCATTCTCCTCTGAGGAAAACTGGAAAGAAGCTTTCTCAGAAACTTCTCTGTGATGTGTGAATTCCTCTCACAGAGTTACACTTATGTTTCATGGAGCTGGCCATCAACACTGTCTTTGGGGAATCTGAGAACTTCTACTTTTGAAATCTTTGTGGCGTACGCTGATAAAGGAAATATCCTCAGTTAAAAACGGGAATGAAGCTTTCTGAGAAACTTCTTTGTGATCTGTGAATTCGTCTCACAGAGTTACATCTTTGTCCTCAGGAAGCAGTTTCCTAACACTCTTTTCCTAGAATCTGCAAGGTGATATTTCGGAGCCTATTGGGGCCCATGGTGAAAAAGGAAATATCATCACATAATAACTAGAGGGAAGCTTTCTGAGAGTTTCCGTTCTGATATGTGACTTCATCACATAGAGTTCCACACATTGCTTCTTGACAGAGTTTGCTAAGACTGTTGTCTTGCATTCTTCCAAGTGATATTTAGGAGCTCCTTGAGGGCTATGTTGAAAAAGGATATATCCTCAGACAGAAAGTGGCAAGAAGCATTCTGAGAAAGTGCATTGCTATGTTTGAGTGCAACTCACAGAGTTACACGTTTCTCTTCAGCTATCACTTTGCTATACAGTTTGCTTGGAATCTGCAATGGGATTCTTCTTAAGCAATGAAGTTTACGGGGACAAAGCAAGTGTCCTCAGGGGGAAACTGGAATGAAGCTTTCTCAGAAACTTCTCTGTGATGTGTGAATTCCTCTCACAGAATTACACTTATGTTTCATGGAGCAGGCCATCAACACTGTCTTTGGGGAATCTAAAAAGTTCTGCTTTGGAAAGCTTTGAGGCCTATGCTGATAAAGGAAATATCCTCAGTTAAAAACGGGAAAGAACCTTTCTGAGAAACTTCCTTGTGGTCTGTGAATTCGTCTCACAGAGTTACATCTTTTTCCTCTGGAAGCAGTTTGCTAACACTCTTTTCCTAGAATCTGCAAGGTGATATTTGGGAGCCTATTGGGGCCCATTGTGAAAAAGGAAATATCATCGCATAATAACTAGAGGGAAGCTTTCTGAGAGATTGCGTTCTGATATGTAACTTCATCACACAGATTTCCACACATTGCTTCTTGGCAGAGTTTGCTTAGACTGTTGTCTTGGATTCTACCAAGTGATGTTTGGGAGCTCATTGATGGCTATGGTGAAATAGGATATATCCTCAGACAGAAAGTGGCAAGAAGCATTCTGAGAAACTGCATTGCTATGTTTGAGTGCAACACACAGAGTTACACGTTTCTCTTCAGCTATCAGTTTGCTAAGACAGTTTGCTTGGAATCTGCAATCGGATTCTTCTTAGCGCAATGAAGCTTACGGTGACAAAGCACGTATCCTCAGAGGAAAACTGGAAAGAAGCTTTCCTAGAAACTTCTCTGTGATGTGTGAATTCCTCTCACGGAGTTACACTTATGTTTAATGAAGCAGGACACTAACACTGTGTTTGGGGAAACTGAGCAGTTCTAATTAGGAAGGCTTTGAGGCCTTCGTTGAAAAAGGAAATATTCTCATTGAAAAACGGGAAAGAAGCTTTCTGAGAAACTTTTTTGTGATCTGTGAA
>NW_022306218.1:88380-91094 GCF_002776525.5 Piliocolobus tephrosceles | reverse complement strand
AAGGCTTTGAGGCCTACGCTGATAAAGGAAATATCATCAGTTAAAAAAGGGAAAGAAGCTTTCTGAGAAACTTTTTTGTGATCTGTGAATTTGTCTCACAGAGTTACATCTTTGTCCTCAGGAAGCAGTTTGCTAACACTCTTATCCTATAATCTGCAAGGTGATATTTGGGAGCCAACTGGGGCCCATGGTGAAAAAGGAAATAGCATCACATAATAATTAGACGGAAGCTTTCTGAGAGATTGCGTTCTGATATTTGACTTCATCACACAGAGTTCCACTCATTGCTTCTTGGTAGAGTTTGCTAAGACTGTTGCCTTGGATTCTGCCAAGTGATATTTGGGAGCGAGATTGCGTTCTGATATGTGACTTCATCACACAGAGTTCCATGTTGGTTCTTGGCAGAGTTTGCTAAGACTGTTGTCTTGGATTCTGCCAAGTGATATTTGTGAGCTCATTGAGGGCTATGGTGAAAAAGGATATATCCTCAGACAGAAAGTGCCAAGAAGCATTCTGAGAAACTGCATTGCTATGTATGAGTGCAACTCACAGAGTTACACGTTTCTCTTCAGCTATTAGTTTGCTAAGACAGTTTGCTTGGATTCTTCAATGGGATTCTTCTTAGCGCAATGAAGCTTACGGTGACAAAGCAAATGTCCTCAGTGGAAAACTGGAAAGAAGCTTTCTCAGAAACTTCTCTTTGATGTGTGAATTCATCTCACAGAGTTACACTTACGTTTCATGGAGCAGGCCACTAACACTGTCTTTGGGGAAACTGAGAAGTTCTTCTTTGGAAGGCTTTGATGCCTACGTTGATAAAGGAGATATCCTCAGTTAAAAATGGGAAAGAAGCTTTCTGAGAAACTTCTTTGTGATCTGTGAATTCGTCTCACAGATATATCTTTGTCCTCAGGAAGTAGTTTGCTCACACTCTTTTCCTAGAATCTGCAAGGTGACATTTGGGAGCCTATTGGGGCCCAGGGTGAAAAAGGAAATATCATCACATAATAACTAGAGGGAAGCTTTCTGAGAGATTGCGTTCTGATATGTGACTTCATCACACAGAGTTCCACACATTGCTTCTTGGCAGAGTTTGCTAAGACTGTTGTCTTGGATTCTGCAAAGTGATATTTGGGAGCTCATTGAGGGCTATGGTGAAAAAGGATATATCCTCAGACAGAAAGTGGCAAGAAGCATTCTGAGAAACTGCATTGCTATGTGTGAGTGCAACTCACAGAGTTATACGTTTCTCTTCAGCTATCAGTTTGCTAAGACAGTTTGCTTGGAATCTGCAATGGAATTCTAAGCGCAATGAAGCTTACGGTGACAAGCAAGTGTCCGCAGAGCAAAACTGCAAAGAAACTTTATAGAAACTTCTCTGTGATGTGTGAATTCATCTCACAGAGTTAGAGTTACATTTCTAGGAGCAGTCGGTTGCCAGTGTCTTTGAGGAAACTGAGCAGGTCTAGCTTGGGTCGCATTGGGACCTGCGCTGATAAAGGAAATATCCTCCATCAAAAACGTGAAAGAAGCCTTGTGAGAAACTTGTTTGTGATATGTGAATTCATCTCAGAGCGTTACAACTTAGTCCTCATGCAGCAGTTTGCTGACAGTGTTTTCGTGGAATATGGAAAGTGATATTTGGGAGCGCATACAGGCCTATGGTGAAAAAGGAAATGTCCTCTCATAATAGCTAGAAAGAAGCTTTCTGAGAGATTGCTTTCTGATCTGTAACTTCATCTCTCAGAGTTACAGTACTATTTCCTGCAACCATTTTCTAACACTGTCTTTGGGGATTCTGAGCACTGATATTTCCATAGGTTTGAAAATCGAAGGACACAGGAAATATCTTCCGAGAAAAACTGGAATGAAGCTTTCTGAGAAACTGCTTTGTGATGCGTGAATTCATTTCACAGTGTTACACCACTCTGTCATGGAGGAGTTTACTAGCACTGATTTTCTGGAATTTCTGACGTGACATCCTTGATATTATGGAATCCCATGCTGAATAATGAGATATCCTCAGACAAATCTGCAGAGAAGCCTTCTTAGAAACTTCTTCGTTGTGGGTGAATTCTGCTCACAGAATTTCCTCATGGGTTTCATTGAGAAGCTTCCTAACAGCGTTTTGGCAGAATCTGCCAAAGGACACAAGGTGGCGCTCCGACACCACAAATAAACTCAGCTCCCAAAGCAAGACGCTTTTGAGAAATGGCTTTGTGCTGTGTGAATTCAACTCACTGTGTTCCAGTAGTATTTCGTGGAGCCGTTTCCTAGCCCCGTTTTGGTGGAATCTGAGAACTGATATTTCGGATCCCTTTGAAGACTATAGGGCCAAAGGAAATCTACGCCGATAGAAATGAGAAAGAAGCTTCCTTAGAAACCTCTTCTTGATGTGTGAATTCATCTCACAGAGTTACACTTATGTTTCATGGAGCAGGCCATTAACACTGTCTTTGAAGAACCTAAGAAAGGTTACTTTGGATCCCTCTGAGGCCTACGCTGACAAAAGAAATATCACAGTTAAAAACGAGAGAGAAGCTTTCTGAGAAATTCCTTTGTGATCTGTGAATTCATCTCACAGAGTTACAACTTATTCCTCTGCAAGCAGTTTGCTAACAGTCTTTTCGTGGAATCTGCACAGTGATATTTGGGTACCAATTCGGTCCCATTGTGAAAAAGCAAGTATCCTCAGAGAACAACTAGAGAATAGC
>NW_022306218.1:63087-88370 GCF_002776525.5 Piliocolobus tephrosceles | reverse complement strand
TCATCACACAGAGTTCCACCCTTCCCTTCTTGGAACAGTTTGCTAACGCTGTTGTCGTGGATTCTGCAATGTGATATTTAGGAGCTGATTCAGGGGTACGGTGAGAAAGGATATCTCCTCAGACAGAAACTGGAAAGAAGCCTTCTGAGAAACTGCACTGCGATGTGTGAATGCAACTCACAGAGTTACACGTCTCTCTTCAGCCAACAGTTTGCTCACACAGTTTTCTGGAAATCTGCAATGGGATATTTCTGAGCGCAATGAAGCTTATGGTGACAAAGGAAATCTGCTCAGATGAAAACTAGAAAGAATCTTCCTTAGAAACGTCTTGTTGATGTGTGAATTCATCTCACAGAGTTACACTTATATTTCATGGAGCAGGCCATTAACACTGTCTTTGAAGAAACTAAGAAAGCTTACTTAGGAAGGCATGGAGGCCTGCGCTGAAAAGGAAATATCATCAGTTAAAAACGAGAGAGAAGGTTTCTGAGAAATTTCTTTGTGATCTGTGACTTCATCTCACAGAGTTACAACTTATTCCTCTGGAAGCAGTTTGCTAACACTCCTTTCGTAGAATCTGTAAAGGGATACTTGAGAGCCAATTCGGGCCCACTGTGAAAAAGGAAGTATGCTCACATAAAAATTAGAGAATAGCTTTCTGAGAGATTGCTTTCTGATGTGTGACTTCATCACACAGAGTTCCACCCTTCCCTTCTTGGAACAGTTTGCTAACAGTCTTGTCGTGGATTCTGCATGTGATATTTGGGAGCTCAGTGAGGGCTATTGTGAGAAAGGATATCTCCTCAGACAGAAACTGGAAAGAAGCCTCTGAGAAACTGCATTGCAATGTGTGAATGCAACTCACAGAGTTACACGTTTCTCTTCAGTCATCTGTTTGCTAAGACATTTTTCTGGAAATCTCCAATGGGATAATTCTCAGCGCAATGAAGCTTATGGTGACAGAGGAAATCTCCTCAGATGAAAACTAGAAAGAAGCTTCCTTAGAAACTTCTTGTTGATGTGTGAATTCATCTTACAGAGTTACTCTTATATTTCATGGAGCAGGCCATTAACACTGTCTGTGAAGAAACTAAGAGAGTTTACCTTGGATCGCAAGGAGGCCTGCGCTGAGAAAGGAAATATCATCAGTTAAAAACGAGAGAGAAGCTTTCTGAGAAATTTCTTTGTGATCTCTGAATTAATCTCAGAATTCCAACTTATTCCTCAGGAAGCAGTTTGCTAAAACTCTTTTCGTGGAATCTGTAAAGTGATACTTGGGACCCAATTCGGGCCCACTGTGAAAAAGGAAGTATGCTCACATAACAACTAGAGAATAGCTTTCTGAGAGATTGCTTTCTGATGTGTGACTTCATCACACAGAGTTCCACCCTTCTTTTCTTGGAACAGTTTGCTATCACTGTTGTAGTGGATTCTGCAAGGTGATATTTGGGAGCTCATTCAGGCTATGGTGAGAAAGGATATCTCCTCAGACAAAAACTGGAAAGAAGCCTTCTGAGAAACTGCATTGCGATGTGTGAATGCAACTCACAGAGTTACACGTTTCTCTTCATCCAACAGTTTGCTAACACAGCTTTCTGGAAATCTGCAATGGGATATTTCTCAGCGCAATGAAGCTTCTGGTGACAAATGAAATCTCCTCAGATGAAAACTAGAAAGAAGCTTCCTTAGAAACTTCTTGTTGATGTGTGAATTCATCTCACAGAGTTACACTTATATTTCATGGAGCAGGCCATTAACACTGTCTTTGAAGAAACTAAGAAAGGTTACTTTGGATGGCATGGAGGCCTGCGCTGATAAAGGTAATATCATCAGTTAAAAACGAGAGAGAAGCTTTCTGAGAAATTTCTTTGTGATGTGTGAATTCATCTCACAGAATTACAACTTATTCCTCAGGAAGCAGTGTGCTAACACTCTTTTCATGGAATCTGTATAGTGATATTTGGGAGCCAATTCGGGCCCACTGTGAAAAAGGAATTATGCTCACATAACAACTAGAGAATAGCTTTCTGAGAGATTGCTTTCTGATGTGTGACTTCATCACACAGAGTTCCACCCTTCCCTTCTTGGAACAGATGGCTAACACTGTTGTCGTGGATTCTGCAATGTGATATTTGGGAGCTCATTGAGGGCTATGGTGAAAAAGGATGTATCTTCAGGCAGAAACTGGAAAGAAGCCTTCTGAGAAACTACGTTGCGATGAGTGAATGCAAGTCACAGAGGTACAAGTTTCTTTTCAGTCAACAGTTTGCTAACACAGTTTTCTGGGAATCTGCAATGGGATACCCGTTAGCGCAATGAAGCTTATTGTGACAAAGGAAATATCCTCAGATGAAAACGAGAAAGAAGCTTCCTTAGAAACTTCTTGTTGATGTGTGAATTCATCTCACAGAGTTACATTTATATTTCCTGGAGCAGGCCATTTATACTGTCTTTGAAGAACATAAGAAAGGTTACCTTGTATCTCATTGAGGCCTACGCTGATAAAGGAAATATCATCAGTTAAAAACGAAAGAGAAGCTTTCTGAGATATTTCCTTGTGATCTGTGAATTCATCTCACAGAGTTACAACTTATTCCTCTGGAAGCAGTTTGCTAACAGTCTTTTCGTGGAATTTGCAAAATGATATTGGAGAGCCAATTGGTTCCCATGGTGAAAAAGGAAATATTCTCACAAACAACTAGAGAATAGCTTTCTGAGGGATTGCTTTGTGATGTGTGACTTATCACACAGAGTTCCACCCTTCCCTTCTTGGAACAGTTTGCTAACACTGTTGTCGTGGATTCCGCAATGTGATATTTGGGAGCTCATTGAAGGCTATGGTGAAAAAGGAAATATTCTCAGACAGAAACCGGAAAGAAGCCTTCTGAGAAAATGCATTGAGAGGTGTGAATGCAACTCACAGAGTTACACGTTTCTTTCCAGTCATCAGTTTGCTAACACAGTTTCCTTGAAATCTGCAATGGGATACTTCTTAGTGCAATGAAGCTTGTGGTGACAAAGAAAATATCCTCAGATGAAAACTAGAAAGAAGCTTTCTTAGAAACTTCTTGGTGATGTGTGAATTCATCTCACAGAGTTACACTTATGTTTCATGGAGCAGGCCATTATCACTGTCTTTGAAGAACTTGAGAAGGGCTACCTTGGATCGCATGGAGGCCTACGCTGAGAAAGGAAATGTCATCAGTTAAAATCTGGAGAGAAACTTTCTGAGAAACTTCTTTGTGATCTGTGAATTTGTCTCACAGAATTAACACTTAGTCCTCAGGAAGCAGTTTGCTAACATTCTTTTCGTGGAATCTGCAAAGTGATATATGAGAGACAATAGGGGCCCATGGTGAAAAAGGAAGTATCCTCACATAACAACTAGAGAATAACTTTCTGAGAGATTGCTTTCTGATGTGTGACTTCTTCACTCAGAGTTCCACCCTTCCCTTCTTGGAACAGTTTGCTAACACTGTTGTCGTGGATTCTGCAATGTGATATTTGGGAGCTCATTGAGGGCTACGGTGAAAAAGGAAATATCCTTAGACAGAAACTGGAAAGAAGCCTTCTGAGAAACTGCATTGCGATGTGTGAATACAACTCACAGACTTACAGGTTTCTCTTCAGTCATCAGTTTGCTAACACAGTTTTCTTGAATTCTGCAATGGGATACTTTTTAGCGCAATGAAG
This sequence comes from Piliocolobus tephrosceles, assembly GCF_002776525.5. Classification (NCBI taxonomy): domain Eukaryota; kingdom Metazoa; phylum Chordata; class Mammalia; order Primates; family Cercopithecidae; genus Piliocolobus; species Piliocolobus tephrosceles. The sequence continues at coordinate 84,677 of NW_022306218.1, read as the reverse complement.
CTTGCAGTTGCAAAGGAAATATCCTCACATGAAAACTGGAAAGAAGCTTTCTTAGAAACTTCTTGTTGATGTGTGAATTCATCTCACAGAGTTACTCTTATGTTTCATGGAGCAGGCCATTATCACTGTCTTTGAAGAACCTGAGAAGGGCTACTTTGGATCGAATTGAGGCCTACACTGATAAAGGAAATATCATCAGTTAAAAACTGGCGAGAAACTTTCTCAGAAACTTCTTTGTGATCTGTGAATTTGTCTCACAGAATTAACACTTAGTCCTCAGGAAGCAGTTTGCTAACACTCTTTTCGTCGAATCTGCAAGGAGATATATGAGAGCCAATTGGGGCCCATGGTGAAAAAGGAACTATCCTCAGAGAACAACTATAGAATAGCTTTCTGAGAGATTGCTTTCTGATGTGTGACTTCATCACACAGAGTTCCACCCTTCCCTTTTGAAACAGTTTGCTAACTCTGTTGTCGTGGATTCTGCAATGTGATATTTGGGAGCTCATTCAGGGCTATGTTGAAAAAGGAAATATCCTCAGACAGAAACTGGAAAGAAGCCTTCTGGGAAACTGCATTGTGATACGTGAATGCAACTCACAGAGGTATACGTTTCTCTTCAGTCATCAGTTTGCTAACACAGTTTTCTTTAAATCTGCAATGGGATAATTCTTAGCGCAATGAAGCTTTCGGTGACAAATAAAATATCCTCAGGTGAAAACTTAAAAGAAGCTGTCTTAGAAACTTCTTGGTGATGTGTGAATTCATCTCACAGGGTTACACTTATGTTTCATGGAGCAAGCCATTAACACTGTCTTTGAAGAACCTAAGAAAGGTTCCTTTGGATCGCATTGAGGCCTACGCTGATAAAGGAAATATCATCAGTTAAAAATGAGAGAGAAGCTTTCTGAGAAACTTCTTTGTGATCTGTGAATTTGTCTCCCAGTATTAACACTTAGTCCTCAGGAAGTAGTTTCCTAACACTCCTTTCGTGAAATCTACAAAGAGATATATGAGAGCCAATTGGGGCCCATGGTGAAAAAGAACCTATCCTCAGATAACAACTAGAAAATAGCTTTCTGAGAGATTGCTTTCTGATGTGTGACTTCATCACACAGAGTTCCACCCTTCCCTTCTTGGAATAGTTTGCTAACACTGTTGTCGTGGATTCTGCAATGTGATATTTGGGAGCTCATTGAGCGCTATGGTGAAAAAGGAAATATCATCAGAGAGAAACTGAAAAGAAGCCCTCTGGGAAACTGCACTGTGATGTGTGAATGCAACTCACAGAGTTACACGTTTCTCTTCAGTCATCAGTTTGCTAACACAGTTTTCTTGAAATCTGCATTGGGATACTTCTTAGCGCAATGTAGCTTGCGATGACAAAGGAAATATCCTCACATGAAAACTAGAAAGAAGCTTTCTTAGAAACTTCTTGATGATGTGTGAATTCATCTCACAGAGTTACTCTTATGTTTCATGGAGCAGGCCATTATCACTGTCTTTGAAGAACCTGAGAAGGGCTACTTTAGGTCACATTGAGGCCTATGCTGATACACGAAATATCATCAGTTAAAAACTGGAGAAAAGCTTTCTGAGGAACTTCTTTGTGATCTGTGAATTTGTCTCACAGAGTTACAACTTATTCCTCAAGAAGCAGTTTACTAACAGTCTTTTCGTGGAATCTGCAAAATGATATTGGAGAGCCAATTGTGGCCCATGGTCAAAAAGGGATTATCCTCGGATAACAACTAGAACGTTGATTTCTGAAAGATTGCTTTCTGATGTGTGACTTCATCACTCAGAATTCCACCCTTCCCTTCTTGGAACAGTTTGCTAGCACTGTTATCGTGGATTCTGCAATGTGATATTTTGGAGCTCGTTGAGGGCTATGGTGAAAACAGAAATATCCTCAGACAGAAACTGGAATGAAGCCTTCTGAGAAACTGCATTGCGATGTGTGAATGCAACTCACAGAGTTACACGTTTCTCTTCAGTGATCAGTTTGCTAACACAGTTTTCTTGAAATCTGCAATGTGATACTTCTTTGCACAATAAAACTTGCAGTGACAAAGAAAATATCCTCTGATGAAAACTTGAAAGAAGCTTTCTTGGAAACTTCTTTCTGATACGTGAATTCATCTCACTGAGTTACAACCTTGTCTTCACGAAGCAATGTGCTAACCCGGTTCTCTTGGGCTCTTCAACGTGATATTTCAGAGTGAATTGAGGCCCATGGTGAAAACGGAAATATCCTCAGATAATAATAGAAAGAATCTTTCTGAGAGATTGCTTTCTGATGTGTGAGTTCATCACACAGAATTCCATCTTCCCCTTCTTGTAGCAGTTTAATAACACTCTTTTCGTGGATTCTGCAAACTGATATTTCGGAGCTCACTGAAAAAAGAAATATATTAAGGGTGAAAAAAGAAATATACTAAGATAAAAACTAGAAAGAAGCTTTCTTAGAAACTTCTTTTTGATGTGTGAATTCATCCACACAGAGTTCCACTTACGTTTCATGGAACAGTCAATTAACACTGTCTTTGAGGAACCTAACAAGGGCTACTTCGGTGGCTTTGAGGCGTACACTGATAAAGGAAATATCCTCAATTAAAACCGTGAAAGAAGCTTTGTGAGAAACTTCTTTGTGATATATGAATTCATGTCACCGAGTTACAATCTTATCTTCACGAAGCAGTTTGCTAACACTGTTCCCGTGGGCTCTGCCAAGTGATATTTGGGAGCGCATTGAGACCCGTGGTGAAAACCGAAATATCCTCAGATAAAAACTGGAAAGAAGCGTTCTGAGAAATTGCACTGTGATGTGTGAATGCAACTGACAGAATTACACTTTTCACTTCAGTCATCAGTTGGCTAACATAGTTTTACTGAAATCTGCAATGGGATACTTCCTCACAGAATGAAGCTTATGGTGTCAAAAGAAATATCTTCAGCAAAAAACTAGTAAGCAGCTTTCCTAGAAACTTCATTGTGATGTGTGAATTCATCTTACCGTATCCTTTCTCTGATTCCCCAAAGAGAGTAGTAGTAGACTGTTCCATGAAAAGAAAGCATAACAGTGTGAGATGAATTCACACATAACAAAGCAGTCTCTCAGAAAGCTTCCTTCCGGTTTTTCTCTGAGGATATTTCCCTTGTCATGCTACTCTTCAAACCCATCCGACATATCAGACCTCAGAATCCTCAAAAAGAGTGCGAGCAAACGGCTCCACGAAATAGTGGTGTAACTCCATGAGAAGTAATCATATATCAGAAAGCCATTTCTCAGAAAACTTCTTTCACGTTTTTAATGGGGGTATTTCCTTTATCAGCATAGGCCTCAAAGCGACACAAAGTAGTCCTTGTCAGGTTCCTCAAAGACAGTGTTAATCAACTCTTTCCATGAAACATAAGTGTAACTCTGTGAGATGAAGTCACACTTCCCAAAGAAGTTTCTAGGAAAGCATGTTTCTACTTTTTATGTGAGGATATTTACTTTCACACCATAAGCTCCATTTCACTAAGAAGTATCCCGTTGCAGATTTCAAGAAAACTGTGTTAGCAAAACTGATGACTGCAGAGAAAAGTGTAACTCTTTGAGTTGCATTCACACATCGCAATGCAGTTTCTCAGAATGCTTCTTTCCAGTTTTTATCTGTGGAGATTTCTTTTTTCACCGTAGCCCACAATGAGCTCCTACATATCACTTTCCAGAATCCAAGAAAAGAGTGTTAGGAAACTGCTGCAAGAAGGGAACGGTGAAACTCTGTATGATGAATTCACATATCAGAAAGCAGTTTCTGAGAAAGCTTCTTTCTAGCTATTATCTGAGGATATTTTCTTTTTCATCATGGGCCTCAATGCGCTCCCAAATATCACTTTGTAAATTCCAGGAAAAATATGTCAGCAAACTGCTTCATGAAGACTAATTTTTAACTCTCTGAAATGAATTCGTAGACCACAAAGAAAATTCTCACAAAGCGTCTTTCACGTTTTCAATTGAGGATATGTCCTTTATCAGCATAGGGATCAATGAGACCAAAAGTAGCCCTTATCAACTTCCTCAAAGACAGTGTTAATCAACTGCTCCAGAAAACATAAGTGTAACTCTGTGAGATGAAATCCTACATCACAAAGAAGTTTCTCAGAAAGCTTCTTTCTACTTTTTACGTGACGCCATTTCCTTTGACAAAGTAATGTTCATGGCGCTAAGAAGTATCCCGTGGCAGATTTCAAGAAAACTGTGTTAGCAAACTGATGACTGCAGAGAAAAGTGTAGCTCTGAGTTGCATTCACACATCGCAATGCAGTTTCTCAGAACGCTTCCTTCCAGTTTTTATCTGAGGAGATTTCCTTTTTCACCGTAGCCGACAATGAGCTCCTAAAGATCACTTTCCAGAATCCCACAAAAGAGTGTTACCAAACTGCTGGAAGAAGGGAAAGGTGAAACTCTGTATGATGAATTCACACATCAGAAATCAGTTTCTGAGAAAGCTTCTTTCTAGCTATTATATGAGGATATTTCCTTTTTCACCATGGGCCTTAATACACTCCCAAATATCGCTTGGCAGATTCCATGAAAACACTGTCAGTAAACTGCTTCATGAAGACTAAGTTGTAACTCTGTGAGATGAATTCACATCTCACACAGAAGATTCTCCCAAAGCTTCTTTCAAGTTTCTAATTGAGGATATTCCCTTTATCAGCATAGTCCTCATAGCGCCCCAGAGTAGCCAATGTCAGGTTCCTCAAAGACAGTGTTAATCGACTGCTCCAGGAAACATAAGTGTAACTCTGTGAGATGACTTCCCACATAACAGATAAGTTTCTCAGAAAGCTTCTTTCTACTTTTTAGGTGAGGATATTTCCTTTGACACGGTAATCTTCATGGCACTAAGAAGTATCTAGTTGCAGATTTCAAGAAAATTGTGTTAGCAAACTGATGACTACAAAGAAAAGTGTAACTCTGTGAGTTGCATTTACACATCCCAATGCAGTTTCTCAGAACTCTTTCCAGTTTTTATCTGAGGACATTTACTTTTTCTCCATAGCCCACAATGAGCTCCTAAATATCACTTTCCAGAATCCCAGAAAAGAGTGTTAGCAAACTGCCGCAAGAAGGGAAAGGTGAAACTCTGTATGATGAATTCACACATCAGAAAGCAGTTTCTGAGAAAGCTTCTTTCCAGCTATTAACTGAGGATATTTTCTTTTTCACCGTGGGCCTCAATGGGTTCCCAAATATCACTTGGCAAATTCCATGAAAACACTGTCAGCAAAAGCTTCGTGAAGACTAAGTTGTAACTCTGGGAGATGAATTCACATCTCACAAAGAAGTTTCTCCCAAAGCTTTTTTCAAGTTTCTAATTGAGGACATATCCTTTATCAGCGTAGTCCTCAATGCGACCCAAAGTAGCCCTTGTCAGGTTCCTCAAAGACAGTGTTAATCGGCTGCTCTAGGAAACATTAGTGAAACTCTGTGAGGTGAATTCACACATCACAAAAAAGTTTCTCAGAAAGCTTCTTTCTACTTTTTAGGTGAGTATATTTCCTTTTACAAAGTAATCTTCATGGTGTTAAGAAGTATCCCGTTGCAGATTTCAAGAAAACTGTGTTAGGAAACTGATGACTGCAGAGAAAAACGTAACTCTGTTGGTTGCATTCACACATTGCAATGCAGTTTCTCAGAACGCTTCTTTGCAGTTTTTATCTGAGGAGATTTCCTTTTTCACCATAGCCCACAATGAACTCCTAAATATCACTTTCCAGAATCCCAGAAAAGAGTGTTAGCAAACTGCTGCAAGAAGGGAAAGGTGAAATACTGTATGACAAATTCACACATCAGAAAGCAGTTTCTGAGAAAACTTCTTTCCAGCTATTATCTGAGGATATTTCCTTTTACACCATGAGCCTCAATGCGCTCCCAAATATCACTTGGCAGATTCCATAAAAACACTGCCAGCAAACTGCTTCATGAAGACTAAGTTTTAATTCTGGGCGATGAATTCACATCTCACCAAGAAGTTTCTCGCAAAGCTTCTTTCAGGTTTTTAATTGAGGATATTTCCTTTAGCAGCATAGGCTTCAATGTGACCCAAAGTACCCCTTGTCAGTTTCCTCAAGACAGTGTTAATCGACTGATCAATGAAAAGTAAGTGTAACTCTATGAGACGAATTCACACATCACAAAAGAAGTTTCTTAAAAAACTCCTTTCTAGTTTTTATCTGAAGATATTTCCTTTGTCACCATAAGCTTCATTACGCTAGGAAGTATCCCAATGCAGATTTCAAGAAAAGAGGGTTAGCAGACGGATTCATTAAAAGAAAGGGTAACTCTGTGAGTTGCATTCACGTTCACAATACAGTTTCTGAGAACCCTTCTTTCCAGTGATTATCTGAGGATATTTCCTTTTTCACCGTAGCCCTTACTGGGGACCCAAATATCACTTTGCCAATTCCACGAGAACAGTCTTAGCGAACGGCTTCATGAGGAGAAAGCTGTACCTTTGTGAGACGAATTCACAGATCACAAAGAAGTTTCTCAGAAAGCTTCCTTCTCATTTTCCTGGGCGGATATTTCCTTTGGCCCTGTAGTCTTCAAAGGGATCCGAAATATCAGTTCTCAGATTCCACAAAAACGAGGCTAGCCAACGGCTCCACGAAATACAGCTGTAACTCAGTGAGTTGAATTCACACATCAAGCAGTTTCTCGGAAAGATGCCTTTTGGAGCTGAGGTTATTTGTGGTTTCGGAGCGCCACCGTGTGTCTTATTGCAGATTCTGCGAAAACACTCTTAGCAAGCTTCTGAATGAAAACAATGAGGAAACTCTGTGAGCTGAATTCACCCACAACCAAGAAGTTTCTGAGAAGGCTTCTCTGCAGATTTGTCTGAGAATATTTCCTTCTTCAGCATGGGATTCAATGATATCCAAGATGTCACTTCTGAGATTCCGCAAAATCAGTGCTAGCAAACTCCTCCATGAAAGAGTGGTGTAACACTGTGAAATGAATTCACACATCACAAAGCAGTTTCTCAGAAAGTTCATTCCAGTTTTTCTCGGAGAATATTTCCTTTGTCTTCAGACTCTTCAAACCCATCCGAAATATCAGTTATCAGAATTCACAAACACAAGTGCTAGCAAACAGCTGCACGATAGAGTAGTGTAACTCTGTGAGATGAAGTCATATATCAGAAAGCAATCTCTCAGAAAGCTTCCTTCAAGTGTTAATCTGAGGATATTTCCTTTCTCACCACAAGCTGCATAGCGCTAAGAAGTATCCCATGGCAGATTTCCAGAAAACTGTGTTAGCACACTGCTGACTGAAGAGAAAAGTGTATCTCTGTGAGTTGCATTCACACATCAGAAAGCAGTTTCTGAGAAAGTTTCTTTCTACCTGTTATCGGAGGATATTTCCTTTTTCACCATGGGCCTCACTGCCCTCCCAAATATCACTTGGCAGATTCCATGAAAACACTGTCAGCAAACTGCTTCGTGAACACTGAATTGTAACCCTTTGAGATGAATTCACATCTCAAAAGAAGTTTTTCCCAAGCTTCTTTCAGGGTTTCAATTGAGGATATATCCTTTATCAGCGTCGGTCTCAATGCGACCCAAAGTAGCCCTTGTCAGGTTCCTCAAAGAAAGTGTTAATTGACTGCTCCAGGAAACATAACTCTGTGAGATGAATTCCCACATCACAAAGAAGTTTCTCAGAAAGCTTCTTTCTACTTTTTATGTGAGGATATTTCCTTTGACACGGTAGTCTTCATGGCGCTAAGAAGTATCCCATTGCAGATTTCAAGAAAACTGTGTTAGCAAACTGCTGACTGAAAAGTATAACTCTGTAGTTGCATTCACACATCCCAATGCAGTTTCTCAGAAGGCTTCTTTCCAGTTTTTATCTAAGGACATTTCCTTTTTCACCATAGCCCACAATGAGCTCCTAAATATCACTTTCCAGAATAAAAGAAAAGAGTGTTAGCAAACTGCTGCAAGAAAAGAAAGGTGAAACTCCGTATGATGAATTCACACATCAGAAAGCAGTTTCTGAGAAAGCTTCTTTCTACCTATTATCTGAGGATATTCCCTTTTTCACCATGAGCCTCAATACGCTCCTAAATATCACTTGACGGATTCCAGGAAAACAATGTCAGCAAACTGCTTCGTGAAGCCTAAGTTGTAACTCTGTGAGATGTATTCACATCTCACAAAGAAGTTTCTCCCAAAGCTTCTTCCAAGTTTCTAATTGAGGATATTTCCTTTATCTGCCTAGTCCTCAATGCGACCCAAAGTAGCCCTTGTCAGGTTTCTCAAAGACAGTGTTAATCCACTGCATCATGAAAAGTAAGCGTAACTCTGTGAGAAGAATTCACACATCACAAAGAAGTTTTTAAGAAAACTCCTTTCTAGTTTTTATCTGAAGAAATTTCCCCTGTCGCCATAAGCTTCATTGCGCTAAGTAATATCCCAATGCAAATTTCAAGAAAACAGGGTAAGCGAACGGATCCATGAAAAGGAAAAGGTAACTCTGTGAGTTGGATTCACGTCTCACAATGCAGTTTCCAAGAACCCTTCGTTCCAGTGTTTATCTGAGGATTTTACTTTTTCACCATAGCCCTCACTGGGGTCCCAAATATCACTTTGCCAATTCCACGAGAACAATCTTAGCGAATGGCTTCATGAGGAGAAAGCTGTAACTCTGTGAGACAAATTCACAGATCACAAAGAAGTTTCTCAGAAAGCTTCCTTCTCATTTTTCTGGGCGGATATTTCCTTTGGCCCTATAGTCTTCAAAGGGATCTGAAATATCAGTTCTCAGATTCCACAAAAATGGGGCTAGCCAACGGCTCCACGAAATATAGCTGTAACTCAGTGAGTTGAATTCACACATCACCAAGCAGTTTCTGAGAAAGCTGCTTTCTTTCGGAGCTGAGGTTATTTGTGGTCTTGGTGCGCCAACGTGTGTCTTATTGCACATTCTGCGAAAACACTCTTAGCAAGCTTCTCAATGAAAACAATGAGGAAATTCTGTGAGCTAAATTCACCCACAATCAAGAAGTTTCTGATTAGGCTTCCTGCAGATTTGTCTGAGGATATTTCATTCTTCAGCATGGAATTCAACGATATCCAAGATGTCACTTCTGAGATTCCACAAAATCAGTGCTAGCAAACTCCTCCATGAAAGAGTGGTGTAACATTGTGAAATGAATTCACACATCACAAAGCAGTTTCTCAGAAAGCTACATTCCGGTTTTTCACGGAGGATATTTCCTTTGTCCTTAGACTCTTCAAACCCATCCGAAATAACAGTTCTCAGAATTCACAAAGACAGTGCTAGCAAGCGGCTGCACGATAGACTAGTGCAACGCTGTGAGATGAAGTCAAATATCAGAAAGCAATCTTTCAGAAATCTTCTTTCAAGTGTTCATCATAGGATATTTTCTTTCTCACCGCAAGTTGCATAGAACTGAGAAGTATCCGATGGCAGATTTCAAGAAAACTGTGTTAAGAAACTGCTGACTGAAGAGAAAAGTGTAACTCTGTGAGTTGCATTCACATATTGCAATGCAGTTTCTCAGAACGCTTCTTTCCAGTTTTTAATCTGAGGAGATTTCCTTTTTCACCATAGCCCAGAATGAGCTCCTAAATATCACTTTCCAAAATCTGCGAAAAGAGTGTTAGCAAACTGCTGCAAGAAGGGAAAGGTGAAACTGTGTATGATAAACTCACACATCAGAAAGCAGTTTCTGAGAAAGCTTCTTTCTACCTATTATCTGAGGATATTTCCATTTTCACCATGGGCCTCAATATGCTCCCAAATGTCACTTTGCAGATTACATGAAAACACTGTCAGCACACTGCTTCGTGAACACTGAGTTGTAACTCTGTGAGATGAATTCACATCTCACAAAGAAGTTTCTCCCAAAGCTTCTTTCAGGTTTTCAATTGAGGATACTTCCTTTATCAGCGTCGGTCTCAATGCGACCCAAAGTAGCCCTTGTCAGGTTCCTCAAAGAAAGTATTAATCGACTGCTCCAGGAAACATAAGTGTAACTCTGTGAGATGAATTCCCACATCACAAAGAAGTTTCTCAGAAAGCTTCTTTCTACTTTTTATGTGAGGATATTTCCTTTGACACGGTAATCTTCATGGCGCTAAGAAGTATCCTGTTGCAGATTTCAAGAAAACTGTGTTAGCAAACTGATGACTGCAGAGAAAAGTGTAACTCTGTGAGTTGCATTCACACATCGCAATGCACTTTCTCAGAACGCTTCTTTCCAATTTTTATCTGAGGAGATTTCCTTTTTCAACATAGCCCACAATGAGCTCCTAAATATCAGTTTCCAGAATCCCAGAAAAGAGAGTTAGCAAAGTGCTGCAAGAAGGGAAAGGTGAAACTCTGTATGATGAATTCACACATCAGAAAGCAGTTTCTGAGAAAGCTTCTTTCTAGCTATTATCTGAGGATATTCCCTTTTTCACCATGAGCCTCAATACGCTCCTAAATATCACTTGGCGGATTCCAGGAAAACACTGTCAGCAAACAGCTTCGTGAAGACTAAGTTGTAACTCTGGGAGATGAATTCACATCTCACAAAGAAGTTTCTCCCAAAGCTTTCTTCAAGTTTCTAATTGAGGATATTTCCTTTATCAGCGTAGTTCTCAATGCGAACCAAAGTAGCCCTTGTCAGGTTCCTCAAAGACAGTGTTAATCGACTGCTCCAGGAAACGTAAGTTTAACTTTGAGGTGAATTCACACATCATAAAAAAGTTTCTCAGAAAGCTTCTTTCTACTTTTTACGTGAGTATATTTCCTTTGACACGGTAATCTTCATGGTGCTAAGAAGTATCTAGTTGCAGATTTCAAGAAAACTGTGTTAGCAAACTGATGACTGCAGAGAAAAGTGTAACTCTGTGAGTTGCATTCACACATCACAAGGCAGTTTCTCAGAACGCTTCTTTGCAGTTTTTATCTGAGGAGATTTCCTTTTTCACCATAGCCCACAATGAGCTCCTAAATATCACTTTCCAGAATACACGAAAAGAGTGTTAGCAAACTGCTGCAAGAAGGGAAAGGTGAAACTCTGTATGATGAATTCATGCATCAGAAAGCAGTTTCTGAGAAAACTTCTTTCTAGCTATTATCTGAGGATATTTGCTTTTTCAGCATGGGTCTCAATGGGCTCCCAAATATCACTTGGCAGATTCCATAAAAACACTGACAGGAAACTGCTTCATGAAGACTAAGCTTTAACTCTGTGAGATGAATTCACATCTCACCAAGAAGTTTCTCCCAAAGCTTCTTTCAGGTTTTTAATTGAGGATATTTCCTTTAGCAACCTAGGCCTCAATGCGACCCAAAGTTGCCCTTGTCAGGTTCCTCAAAGACAGTGTTAATCGACTGATCCATGAACAGTAAGTGTAACTCTGTGAGAAGAAATCACACATCACAAAGAAGTTTCTAAGAAAGCTCCTTTCTAGTTTTTATCTGAAGATATTTCCTTTCTTACCATTAGCTTCATTGCGCTAGGAAGTATCCCAATGCAGATTTCAAGAAAACAGGGTTAGCGGACGGATTCATTAAAAGGAAAGGGTAACTCTGTGAGTTGCATTCACGTTCACAATACAGTTTCTGAGAACCCTTCTTTCCAGTGTTTATCTGTGGATAGTTCCTTTTTCACCATAGCCCTCACTGGGCTCCCAAATATCACTTTGCCAATTCCACGAGAACAGTCTTAGCGAACGGCTTCATGAGGAGAAAGCTGTAACTCTGTGAGAGGAATTCACAGATCACAAAGAAGTTTCTCAGAAAGCTTCCTTCTCATTTTTCTCAGCGGATATTTCCTTTGGCCGAAATATCAGTTCTCAGATTCTACAAAAACGAGGCTAGCCAACGGCTCCACGAAATACAGCTGTAACTCAGTGAGTTGAATTCACACATCACCAAGCAGTTTCTCAGAAAGCTGCTTTCTTTTGGAGCTGAAGTTATTTGTGGTTTCGGAGCGCCACCGTGTGTCTTATTGCAGATTCTGCGAAAACACTCAGCAAGCTTCTCAATGAAAACAATGAGGAAACTCTGTGAGCTGAATTCACCCACAACCAAGAAGTTTCTGAGAAGGCTTCTCTGCAGATTTGTCTGAGGATATTTCATTCTTTAGCATGGGATTCAACAATATCCAAGATGTCACTTCTGAGATTCCACAAAATCAGTGCTAGCAAACTCCATGAAAGAGTGGTGTAACACTGTGAAATGAATTCACACATCACAAAGCAGTTTCTCAGAAAGCTTCATTCCGGTTTTTCTCGGAGGATGTTTCCTTTGTTTTCAGACTCTTCAAACCCATCTGAAATATCAGTTCTCAGAATTCACAAAGACAGTGCTTGCAAACGTCTGCATGACAGAGTAGTGTAACTCTGTGAGATGAAGTCACATATGAGAAAGCAATCTCTCAGAAAGCTTCTTTCAAGTGTTCATCTGAGGATATTTCCTTTCTCACCACAAGCTGCATAACGCTAAGAAATATCCCATGGCAGATTTCCAGAAAACTGTGTTAGCACACTGCTGACTGAAGAGAAAAGTGTATCTCTGTGAGTTGCATTCACATCGCAATGCAGTTTCTCAGAACGCTTCTTTCCAGTTTTTATATGAGGAGATTTCCTTTTTCACCATAGCCCAGAATGAGCTCCTAAATATCACTTTCCCGAATCCAAGAAAAGAGTGTTAGCAAACTGCTGCAAGAAGGGAAAGGTGAAACTCTGTATGATGAATTCACACATCAGAAAGTAGTTTCTGAGAAAGCTTCCTTCTACTTGTTATCTGAGGATATTTCCTTTTTCACCATGGGCCTCACTGCGCTCCCCAATATCGCTTGGCAGATTCCATGAAAACACTGTCAGCAAACTGCTTCGGGAAGACTGAGTTGTAACTCTGTGAGATGAATTCACATCTCAGAAAGAAGTTTCTCCCAAAGCTTCTTTCAGGTTTTCAATTGAGGATATTTCCTTTATCAGCGTCGGTCTCAATGCGACCCAAAGTAGCCCTTGTCAGGTTCCTCAAAGAAAGTGTTAATCGGCTGCTCCAGGAAACATAAGTGTAACTCTGTGAGATGAATTCCCACATCACAAAGAAGTTTCTCAGAAAGCTTCTTTCTACTTTTTATGTGAGGATATTTCCTTTGACACGGTAATCTTCATGGCGCTAAGAAGTATCCCGTAGCAGATTTCAAGAAAACTGTTAGCCAACTGATGACTGCAGAGAAAAGTGTAACTCTGTGAATTGCATTCACACATCACAATGCAGTTTCTCAGAACGCGTTTTTGCAGTTTTTATCTGAGGAGATTTCCTTTTTCACCATAGCCCAGAATGACCTCCTAAATATCACTTTCCAGAATACACGAAAAGAGTGTTAGCTAACTGCTGCAAGAAGGGAAGGTGAAACTCTGTATGATGAATTCATGCATCAGAAAGCAGTTTCTGAGAAATCTTCTTTTTAGCTATTATCTGAGGATATTTCCTTTTTCACCATGGGCCTCAATGCGCTCCCAAATATCACTTGGCAGATTCCATGAAAACACTGTCAGCAAACTGCTTCGTGAAGACTAAGTTGTAACTCTGTGATATGAATTCACATCTCACAAAGAAGTTTCCCCCAAAGCTTCTTTCAGGTTTTCAATTGAGGATATTTCCTTTATCGTCATAGGCCTCAATGCGACCCAAAGTAGCCGTTGTCAGGTTCCTCAAAGAGAGTGTTAATCGTCTGCTCCATGACAAGTAAGTGTAACTCTGTGAGAAGAATTCACACATCACAAAGAAGTTTCTAAAAAAACTCCTTTCTAGTTTTTAACTGAAGATATTTCCTTTGTCACCATAATCTTCATTGCGCTAAGAAATATCCCAATGCAGATTGCAACATAACAGGGTTAGCGAACGGATCCATGAAAAGGAAAGGGCAACCCTGGGAGTTGCATTAACGTGTCACAATGCAGTTTCTCAGAACCATTCTTTCCAGTGTTTATCTGAGGATACATTTTTGTCACCATAGCCCTCAGTGAGCTTCCAAATATCACTTTGCCAATTCCATGAGAACAGTCTTAGCAAACGGCTTCGTGAGGAGAAAGCTGTAACTCTGTGAGACGAATTCATGGATCACAAAGAAGTTTCTCAGAAAGCTTCCTTCCCATTTTTCTCAGCGGATATTTCCTTTGGCCCTACAGTCTTCAAAGGGATCCGAAATACCAGTTCTCAGATTCCACAAAAATGGGGCTACCCAACGGCTCCAGGAAATACAGCTGTAACTCAGTGAGTTGAATTCACACATCACCAAGCAGTTTCTCAGAAAGCTGCTTTCTTTTGGAGCTGAGGTTATGGGTGATCTCAGAGCACCACCGTGTGCCTTATTGCAGATTCTGCGAAAACACTCTCAGCAAGCTTCTCAATGAAAACAATGAGGAAAGTCTGTGAGCTGAATTCACCCACAACCAAGAAGTTTCTGAGAAGGCTTCTCTGCAGATTTGTCTGAGGATATTTCATTCTTCAGCATGGGATTCCACAATTTCCAAGATGTCACTTCTGAGATTCCACAAAATCAGTGCCAGCAAACTCATCCATGAAAGAGTGGTGTAACTCTGTGAAATGAATTCACACATCACAAAGCAGTTTCTCAGAAAGCTTCCTTCCATTTTTTCTCGGAGGTTATTTCCTTTGTCCTTACACTCTTCAAACCCATCCGAAATATCAGTTCTCAGAATTCACAAAGACAGTGGTAGCAAATGGCTGCACGATAGAGTAATGTAACTCTGTGAGATGAAGTCACATATCAGAAAGCAATCTCTCAGAAAGCTTCTTTCAAGTGTTTATCTGAGGATATTTCCTTTCTCACCGCAAGCTGCATTGAGCTAAGAAGTATCCCATGGCAGATATCAAAACTGTGTTAGCAAATTGCTGACTGAAGAGAAAAGTGTAACTCTCTGAGTTGCATTCACACATCACAAGGCAGTTTCTCAGAACGCTTCTTTCCAGTTTTTATCTGAGGAGATTTCCTTTTTCACCATCGCCCAGAATGAGCTCCTAAGTATCACTTTCCAGAATCCACAAAAAGAGTGTTAGCAAACTGCTGCAAGAAGGGAAAGGTGAAACTCTGTATGATGAATTCACACATCAGAAAGCAGTTTCTGAGAAAGCTTCTTCCTACCTATTATCTGAGGATATTTCCTTTTTCACCATGGGCCTCAATGTGCTCCCAAATATCACTTGGCAGATTCCATGAAAACACTGTCAGCAAACTGCTTCGTGAAGACTAAGTTGTAACTCTGTGATATGAATTCACATCTCACAAAGAAGTTTCCCCCAAAGTTTCTTCCAGGTTTTCAATTGAGAATATTTCCTTTATTAGCGTAGGCCTCAATGCGACCCAAAGTAGCCCTTGTCAGGTTCCTCAAAGACACTGTTAATCGACTGCTCCATGAAAAGTAAGTGTAACTCTGTGAGAAGAAATCACACATCAGAAAGAAATTTCTAAGAAAACTCCTTTCTCGTTTTTATCTGAAGATATTTCCTTTGTCACCTTAAGCTTCATTGCGCTAAGAAATATTTCCAATGCAGATTTCAAGAAAACAGGGTTAGCGAACGGATCAACGAAAAGGAAAGGGTAACTCTGGGAGTTGCATTAACGTGTCACAATGCAGTTTCTCAGAACCCTTTTTTCCAGAGTGTATCTGAGGATATTTCCTTTTTCACCATAGCCCTCACTGGGCTCCCAGATATCACCTTGCCATTTCCACGAGAACAGTCTTAGCAAATGGCTTCATGAGGAGAAAGCTGTAACTCTGTGAGATGAATTCACAGTCACAGATAAGTTTCTCAGAAAGCCCTTTGTCAGAGGAGTAGATTGCAAAAGTTTTCTCCCAAGCTGTATGTTGCCTGTTTACTCTGATGGTAGTTTCTTTTGCTGTGCAGAAGCTCCTTAGTTTAGTCATATCCCATTTGTCAATTTTGGCTTTTGCTGTCATTTCTTTTGGTGTTTTAGACATGAAGTCCTTGCCCATGCCTATGTCCTGAATGGTACCACCTAGGTTTTCTTCTAGGGTTTTATGGTATTAGGTCTAACATTTAAGTCTCTTATCCATCTTGAATTAATTTTCGTATAAGGAGTAATGAAAGGATCCAATTTCAGCTTTCTACTTATGGCTAGCAAATTTTCCCAGCACGATTTATTAAATAGGGAGTCCTTTCCCCATTTCTTTTTTCTTTCAGGTTTGTCAAAGATCAGATGGCTGTAGATGTGTGGTATTATTTCTGAGGACTCTGTTCTGTTCCATTGGTCTATATCTCTGTTTTCGTAACAGTACCATGCTGTTTTGGTTACTGTAGCCTTGTAGTATAGTTTGAAGTCAGGTAGCGTGATGCCTCCAGCTTTGTTCTTTTGACTTAGGATTGTTGAATCTACAAAGAACTCAAACAAATTTACAAGAAAAAAACAAACAACTCCATCAAAAAGTGGGCAAAGAAATGAACAGACATTTCTCAAAAGAAGACATTCATACAGCCAACAGACACATGAAAAAATGCTCATCATCACTGGCCATCAGAGAAATGCAAATCAAACCCACAATGAGATACCATCTCACACCAGGTAGAATGGCAATCATTAAAAAGTCAGGAAACAACAGGTGCTGGAGAGGATGTGGAGAAATAGGAACAATTTTACACTGTTGGTGGGATTGTAAACTAGTTCAACCATTATGGAAAACAGTATGGCGATTCCTCAAGGATCTAGATCTAGATGTACCATATGACCCAGCCATCCCACTACTCGGTATATACCCAAAGTATTATAAATCATGCTGCTATAAGGACACATGCACACGTATGTTTATTGTGGCACTATTCACGATAGCAAAGTCTTGGAATCAACCCAAATGTCCATCAGTGACAGACTGGATTAAGAAAATGTGGCACATATACACCATGGAATATTATGCAGCCATAAAAAAGGATGAGTTTGTGTCCTTTGTAGGGACATGGATGCAGCTGGAAACCATCATTCTTAGCAAACTATCACAAGAAGAGAAAACCAAACACCTCATGTTCTCACTCATAGGTGGGAACTGAACAATGAGATCACTTGGACTAGGGAAGGGGAAAATCACACATCGGGGCCTATCATGGGGGGAGGGGGGAGGGATTGCATTGGGAGTTATACCTGATATAAATGACGAATGGATGGGTGCTGACGAGTTGATGGGTGCAGCATACCAACATGGCACAAGTATACATAAGTAACAAACCTGCACATTATGAACATGTACCCTAGAACTTAAAGTATAATAATAATAATAAAAATAAATAAAAAGAAGTTTCTCAGAAAGTTTCCTTCTCATTTTTCTCGGCGGATATTTCCTTTGGCCTTATAGTCTTCAAAGGGATATGAAATATCAGTTCTCAGATTCCACGAAAACGGGACTAGCCAACGGCTCCACGAATTACAGCTGTAATTCAGTGCATTGAATTCACACATCACCAAGCAGTTTCTCAGAAAGCTGCTCTTTAGGAGCTGAGGTTATTTGTGGTCTCAGAGCGCCACCGTGTGTCTTATTGCAGATTCTGCGAAAACACGCTTAGCAAGCTTCTCAATGAAAACAGTGAGGAAAGTCTGTGAGCTGAATTCACCCACAACCAAGAAGTTTCTGATTAGGCTTCTCTGTAGTTTTGTCTGAGGATATTTCATTCTTCAGCATGGGATTCAGCGATATCCAAGATGTCACTTCTGAGATTCCACAAAATCAGTGCTAGCAAACTCCTCCATGAAAGAGTGGTGTAACACTGAAATGAATTCACACATGACAAAGCAGTTTCTCAGAAAGCTTCATTCCAGTTTTTCTCGGAGGATATTTCCTTTGTCCTTACACTCTTCAAACCCATCCGAAATATCAGTTCTCAGAATTCACAAAGACAGTGTTAGCAAACGGCTGCACGATAAAGTAATGTAACTCTGTGAGATGAAGTCACACATCAGAAAGCAATCTCTCAGAAAGCTTGTTTCAAGTGTTCTTCTGGGGATATTTCCTTTCTCACTGCAAGTTGCATAGAGCTAAGAACTATCGCATGGCAGATTTCAAGAAAACTGTGTTAGCGAACTGCTGACTGAAGAGAAAAGTGTAACTCTGTGAGTTGCAGTCACACATCGCAATGCAGTTTCTCAGAACGCTTCTTTCCAGTTTTTATCTGAGGAGATTTCCTTTTTCACCATCGCCCAGAATGAGCTCCTAAATATCACTTTCCAGAATACACGAAAAGAGTGTTAGCAAACTGCTGCAAGAAGGGAAAGGTGAAACTCTGTATGATGAATTCACTCATCAGAAAGCAGTTTCTGAGAAAGCTTATTTCTAGCTATTATCTGAGGATATTTCCTTTTTCACCATGGGCCTCACTGCACTCCCCAATATCCCTTGGCAGATTCCATGAAAACACTGTCAGCAAACTGCTTCATGAACACTGAGTTGTAACACTGTGAGATAAATTCCATCTCACAAAGAAGTTTCTCCCAAAGCTTCTCTCAGGTTTTCAATTGAGGATATTTCCTTTATCAGCATAGGCCTCAATGTGACCAAATGTAACCCTTTGTCAGGTTCCTCAAAGACAGTGTTAATCGAGTGCTCCAGGAAATATAAGTGTAACTCTGTGAGATGAATTCCCGCAACACAAAGAAATTTCTCAGAAAGCTTCATTCTACTTTTCATGGGAGGATATTTCCTTTGACACGGTAATCTTCACGGCGCTAAGAAGTATCCCGTTGCAGATTTCAAGGAAACTGTGTTAGCAAACTGATGACTGCAGAGAAGAGTGTAACTCTGTGAGTTGCATTCACACATCGCAATGCAGGTCTCAGAATGCTTCTTTCCAGTTTTTATCTGAGGAAATTTCCTTTTTCACCATAGCCCACAATGAGCTCCTAAATATGACTTTCCAGAATCCACGAAAAGAGTGCTAGCAAACTGCTGCAAAAGGGAAAGGTGAAACTCTGTATGATGAATTCACACATCAGAAAGCAGTTTCTGAGAAAGCTTCTTTCTAGCTATTATCTGAGGATATTTCCTTTTTCACCATGGGCCTCAATGCGCTCCCAAATATCACTTGGCAGATTCCATGAAAACACTGTTAGCAAACTGCTTCATGAAGACTGTGTTGTAACTCTGTGAGATGAATTCACATCTCACAAAGAAGTTTCTCCCAAAGCTTCTTTCAAATTTTTAATTGAGGATATTTCCTTTATCAGCGTAGTCTTCAATGCGACCCAAAGTGGCCCTTGTCAGGTTCCTCAAAGACAGTGTTAATCGACTGATCCATGAAAAGTAAGTGTAATTCTGTGAGAAGAATTCACACATCAGAAAGAAGTTTCTAGGAAAACTCCTTTCTAGTTTTTATCTGAAGATATTTTCTTTGTCACCGTAAGCTTCATTGCGTATTGAATCATCCCAAAGCATATTTCAAGAAAACAGCGTTAGCGAACGTATCCATGAAAAGGAAAGGGTAACTCTTTGAGTGCCTTCACATGTCACAATGCAGTTTCTCAGAACCCTTCTTTCCAGTGTTTATCTGAGGATATTTCCTTTATCACCATAGCCCTCACTGGGCTCCCAAATATCACTTTGCCAATTCCATGAGAACAGCCTTAGCGAACGGTTTCATGACGAGAGCTGTATCTCTGTGAGACGAATTCACAGATCACAAAGAAGTTTCTCAGAAAGCTTCCTTCTGATTTTTCTCGGCGGATATTTCCTTTGGCCCTATAGTCTTCAAAGGGATACGAAATATCAGTTCTCAGATTCCACAAAAACGGGACTAGCCAACGGCTCCACAAAATACAGCTGTAACTCAGTGAGTTGAATTCAAACACCACCATGCAGTTTCTCAGAAAGCTGCTTTCTTTCAGAACAGAAGTTATTTTTGTTCTCGGAGCGCCATCGTGTGCCTCATTGCGGATTCTGAGAAAACACTCTTAGCAAGCTTCTCAACGAAAACAATGAGGAACCTCTGTGAGTTGAATTCACCCACACCCAAGAAGTTTCTGAGAAGGTTTCTCTGCAGATTTGTCTGAGGATATTAAATTCTTCAGCATGGGATTCAACGATATCCAAGATGTCACTTCTGAGATTCCACAAAATCAGTGCTAGCAAACTCCTCCATGAAAGAGTGGTGTAACACTGTGACATGAATTCACACATCACAAAGCAGTTTCTCAGAAAGCTTCATTCCAGTTTTTCTCGGAGGATATTTCCTTTGTCCATAGACTCTTCAAACCCATCCGAAATATGAGTTCTCAGAATTCACAAGGACAGTGCTAGCAAACGGCTGCACGATGGAGTAGTGTAACTCTGAGATGAAGTCACATATGAGAAAGCAATCTCTCAGAAAGCTTCTTTGAAGTGTTTATCTGAGGATATTTCCTTTCTCACTGCAAGCGGCATAGAGCTAAGAAGTATCCCATGGCAGATTTCAAGAAAACTTTGTTAGCAAACTGCTGACTGAAGAGAAAAGTGTAACTCTGTGAGTTGCATTCACACATTGCAATGCAGTTTCTCAGAATGCTTCTTTCCAGTTTTTATCTGAGGAGATTTCCTTTTTCACCATAGCCCAGAATGAGCTCCTAAATATCACTTTCCAGAATTCATGAAAAGAGTGATAGGAAACTGCTGCAAGAAGGGGAAGGTGAAACTCTGTATGTTGAATTCACAAATCAGAAAGCAGTTTCTGAGAAAGCTTATTTCTAGCTATTATCTGAGGATATTTACTTTTTCACCATGGGCCTCAATGCGCTCCCAAATATCACTTGGCAGATTCCATGAAAACACTGTCAGCAAACTGCTTCGTGAAGACTGTGTTGTAATTCTGTGAGATGAATTCACATCTCACAAAGAAGTTTCTCCCAAAGCTTCCTTCATGTTTTTATTTGAGGATATTTCCTTTATCAGCGTAGGCCTCAATGCGACAAAATGTAGCCCTTGTAGGTTCCTCAAAGACAGTGTTAATCGACTGCTCCATGAAAAGTAAGTGTAACTCTGTGAGAAGAATTCATACATCAGAAAGAAGTTTCTAAGAAAACTCCTTTCTAGTTTTTATCTGAAGGCATTTCCTTTGCCACCATAAGCTTCATTGGGCTAAGAAATATCCCAATGCAGATTTCAAGTAAACAGTGTTAGCGAACAGATCCATGAAAAGGAAAGGGTAACTCTGTGAGTTGCATTTACGTGTCACAATGCAGTTTCTCAGAACCCTTCTTTCCAGTGTGTATGTGAGGATATTTCCTTTATCACCATAGCCCTCATTGGACTCCCAAATATCACTTTGCCAATTCCACGAGAACAGTCTTTTTTTTATTTTATTTTATTATTATTTAGGGTACATGTGCATAACGTGCAGGTTTGATACATATGTATACATGTGCCATGTTGGTGTGCTGCACCCATCAACTCGTCAGCACCCATCAATTCATCATTTATATCAGGTATATCTCCCCAATGCAATCCCTCCCCCTTCCCCCCTCCCCATGATAGGCCCCAGTGTGTGATGTTCCCCTTCCCGAGTC
>NW_022306218.1:50974-62687 GCF_002776525.5 Piliocolobus tephrosceles | reverse complement strand
GGTACATCTAGTTCTAGGTCCTTGAGGAATCGCCATACTGTTTTCCACAATGGTTGAACTAGTTTACAATCCCAGTGTAGCGAACGGCTTAATGAGGAGAAAGCTGTAACTTTGTGAGACGAATTCACAGATCAGAAACAAGTTTCTCAGAAAGCTTCCTTCTGATTTTTCGGAGCGGATATTTCCTTTGGCCCTATCGTCTTCAAAGGGTTCTGAAATATCAATTCTCAGGTTCCACAAAAATGGGGCTAGGCAACGGCTCCACGAAATACAGCTGTAACTCAGTGAGTTGAATTCACACATCACCAAACAGTTTCTCAGAAAGTTGCTTTCTTTTGGAGCTGAGGTTATTTGTGGTCTCGGAGCACCGCCGTGTGTCTTATTGCAGATTCTGCGAAAACACTCTTAGCAAGCTTCTCAATGAAAACAATGAGGAAACTCTGTGAGCTGAATTTACCCACACCCAAGAAGTTTCTGAGAAGGCTTCTCTGCAAATTTGTCTGAGAATATTTCCTTCTTCAGCATGGGATTCAACGATATCCAAGATGTCACTTCTGAGATTCCACAAAATCAGAGCTAGCAAACTCCTCCATGAGTGATGTAACTCTGTGAGATGAGTTCACACATCACAAAGCAGTTTCTCAGAAAGCTTTATTCCAGTTTTTATCAAAGGATATTTCCTTTGTCCTTACACTCTTCAAACCCATCCGAAATATCAGTTCTCAGAATTCACAAAGACAGTGCTAGCAAACGGCTGCATGATGGAGTAGTGTAACTCTGTGAGATGAAGTCACATATCAGAAAGCAATCTCTCAGGAAGCTTCTTTTAAGTGTTTATCTGAGGATATTTCCTTTCTCACCACAAGCTGCATAGAGCTAAGAAGTATCCCACGGCAGATTTCAAGAAATCTTTGTTAGCAAACTGCTGACTGAAGAGAAAAGTGTAACTTTGTGAGTTGCATTCAATTTCTCAGAACGCTTCTTTCCAGTTTTTATCTGAGGAGATTTCCTTTTTCACCATAGCCCACAATGAGCTCCTAAATATCAATTTCCAGAGTCCCCGAAAAGAGTGTTAGCAAACTGCTGCAAGAAGGGAAAGGTGAAACTCTGTATGATGAATTCACACATCAGAAAGCAGTTTCTGAGAAAGCTTCTTTCTAGCTATTATCTGAGGATACTTCCATTTTCACCATGGGCCTCATTGCCCTCCCAAATATCACTTGGCAGATTCCATGAAAACACTGTCAGCAAACTGCTTCATGAACACTGAGTTGTAACTCCGTGAGATGAATTCACATCTCACAAAGAAGTTTCTCCCAAAGCTTCTTTCACGTTTTCAATTGAGGATATTTCCTTTATCAGCGTAGGCCTCAAAGCGACCCAAAGTAGCCTTTGTCAGTTTCCTCAAAGACAGTGTTAATCGACTGCTCCAGGAAACATAAGTGTAACTCTGTGAGATGAATTCCCACATCACAAAGAAGTTTCTCAGAAAGCTTCTTTCTACTTTTTATGTGAGGATATTTCCTTTGACACGGTAATCTTCATGGCTTTAAGTAGTATCCCTTTGCAGATTTCGAGACAACTGTGTTAACAAACTGATGACTGCAGAGAAAAGTTTAACTCTGTGAGTTGCATTCACACATCGCTATGCAGTTTCTCAGAATGCTTCTTTCCAGTTTTCATCGGAGAAGATTTCCTTTGCACCATAGCCCACAATGAGCTCCTAAATATCACTTTTCAGAATCCAAGCTGCTGCAAGTAGGGAAAGGTGAAACTCTGTATGATGAATTCACACATCAGAAAGCAGTTTCTGAGAAAGCTGCTTTCTAGCTATTATCAGAGGATATTTCCTTTTTCACCATGGGCCTCAATGCGCTCCCAAACATCACTTGGCAGATTTCATGAAAACACTGTTAGCAAACTGCTTCGTGAAGACTGAGTTGTAACTCTGTGAGATGAATTCACATCTCACAAAGAAGTTTCTCCCAAAGCTTCTTTCAGGTTTTCAACTGAGGATATTTCCTTTATCAGCGTAGCCCTCAATGCGACCCACAGTAGCCCTTGTCAGGTTCCTCACAGACAGTATTAATCGACTGCTCCATGAAATATAAGTGTAACTCCATGAGATGAATTAACACATCACAAAGAAGTTTCTCAGAAAGTTTCTTTCTACTGTTTATGTGAGGATATTTCCTTTGACACGGTAATCTTCATGGCGCTAGGAAGTGTCCCGTTGCAGATTTCAAGAAAACTATATCAGCCAACTGATGACTGCAGAGAATAGTGTAAATCTGTGAGTTGCATTCACACATCGCAATGCACTTTCTCAGAACGCTTCTTTCCGGTTTTTATCTGAGGAGATTTCCTTTTTCACAATAGCCCACAGTGAGCTCCTATATATCACTTTCCAGAATCCACGAAAACAGAGTTAGCAAACTGCTGCAAGAAAGTAAAGGTGAAACTCTGTATGATGAATTCACACATCAGAAAGCAGTTTCTGAGAAATCTTTCTAACTATTATCTGAGGATATTTCCTTTTTCACAATGGGCCTCCATGCCCTCCCAAATATCCCTTGGCAGATTCCATGAAAACACTGTCTGGAAACTGCTTCGAGAACACTAAGTTTTAACTCCGTGAGATGAATTCACATCTGACAAAGAAGTTTCTCCCGAAGCTTCTTTGAGGTTTTTAATTGAGGATATTTCCTTTATCATCGTAGGCCTCAAGGCGACCCAAAGTAGCCCTTGTCAGGTTCCTCAAAGACAGTGTTAATCGACGGCTCCAGAAAACATAAGAATAACTCTGTGAGATAAATTCACACATCACAAAGAAGTTTCTCAGAAAGCTTCTTTCTGCTTTTTATGAGAGGATGTTTCATTTGACACGGTAATCTTCATGGTGCTAAGAAGTAACCCGTTGCAGAAGTTTCTCAGAAAGCTTCTTTGAAGTGTTTATCTGAGGATATTTCCTTTCTCACCACAAGCGGCATAGAGCTAAGACGTATCCCATGGCAGATTTCAAGAAAACTTTGTTAGCAAACTGATGACTGAAGAGAAAAGTGTAACTCTGTGAGTTGCATTCAGACATTGCAATGCACTTTCTCATAATGCTTCTTTCCAGTTTTTATCTGAGGAGATTTCCTTTTTCACCATAGCCCACAATGAGCTCTTAAATATCACTTTCCAGAATCCAAGAAAAGAGTGTTAGGAAACTGCTGCAAGAAGGTAAAGGTGAAACTCCATAAGATGAATTCACACATCAGAAAGCAGTTTCTGAGAAAGCTGCTTTCTAGCTATTATCTGAGGATATTTCCTTTTTCGCCATGGGCCTCAATGTGCTCCCAAATATCACTTTGCAGATTCCATGAAGACACTGTCAGCAAACTGCTTCGTGAAAATGTGTTGTAACTCTGTGAGATGAATTCACATCTCACAAAGAAGTTTATCCCAAAGCTTCTTTCAGGTTTTTTTGTTGAGGATATTTCCTTTATCGGCGTAGGCCTCAATGCGACCAAAAGTAGCCCTTGTCAGGT
This sequence comes from Piliocolobus tephrosceles, assembly GCF_002776525.5. NCBI lineage: Eukaryota > Metazoa > Chordata > Mammalia > Primates > Cercopithecidae > Piliocolobus > Piliocolobus tephrosceles. The sequence goes on along the minus strand of NW_022306218.1, from coordinate 59,154 downwards.
TCCTCAGAGACAGTGTTAATCGACTGCTCCATGAAAAGTAAGCGTAACTCTGTGAGAAGAATTCACACATCGCAAAGAAATTTCTAAGAAAACTCCTTTCTACTTTTTATCTGAAGGTATTTCCTTTGTCACCATAAGCTTCATTGCGCTAAGGAATATCCCAATGCAGATTTCAAGTAAACAGTGTTAGCTAACGGATCCATGAAAAGGAAAGGGTAACTCTGTGAATTGCATTCTCGTGTCACAATGCAGTTTCTCAGAACCCTTCTTTCCAGGGTGTATCTGAGGATATTTCCTTTTTCACCATAGCCCTCCCTGGGCTCCCAAATATCACTTTGCCAAATCCACGAGAACAGTCTTAGCGAATGGCTTCATGAGGAGAAAGCTGTAACTCTGTGAGACGAATTCACAGATCACAAAGAAGTTTCTCAGAAAGCTTCCTTCTGATTTTTCTTGGCGGATATTTCCTTTGGCCCTATAGTCTTCAAAGGGATCCGAAATATCAGTTCTCAGATTCCACAAATACGGGGCTAGCCAACGGCTCCACGAAATACAACTGTAACTCAGTGAGTTAAATTCACACATCACCAAGCAGTTTCTCAGAAAGCTGCTTTCTTTTGGAGCTGAGGTTATTTGTGGTCTTGGAGCACCACCGTGTGTCTTATTGCAGATTCTGTGAAAACACTCTTAGCAAGCTTCTCAATGAAAACAATGAGGAAACTCTATGAGCTGAATTCACCCACAACCAAGAAGTTTCTGAGAATGCTTCTCTGCAGATTTGTCTGAGGATATTTCATTCTTCAGCATGGGATTCCACGATTTCCAAGATGTCACTTCTGAGATTCCACAAAATCAGTGCTAGCAAACTCCTCCATGAAAGAGTGGTGTAACAATGTGAAATGAATTCACACATCACAAAGCAGTTTCTCAGAAAGCTTCATTCCGGTTTTTCTCGGAGGATATTTCTTTTGTCCTTAGACTCTTCAAACCCATCCGAAATATCAGTTCTCAGAATTCACAAAGACAGTGCTAGCAAATGGCTGTACGTTAGAGTAGTGTAACTCTGTGACATGAAGTCACATATCAGAAAGCAATCTCTCAGAAATCTTCTTTCAAGTGTTCATCTGAGGATATTTGCTTTCTCACCGCAAGCTGCATGGAGCTAAGAAGTATTCCATGGCAGATTTCAAGAAAACTGTGTTAGAAAACTGCTGACTGAAGAGAAAAGTGTAACTCTGTGAGTTGCATTCAGACATCGCAATGCAGTTTCTCAGAACGCTTCTTTCCAGTTTTTATCTGAGGAGATTTCCTTTTTCACCAAATCCCACAGTGAGCTTCTAAATATCACTTTCCAGAATCCACGAAAAGAGTGTTAGCAAACTGCTGCAAGAAGGGTAAGGTGAAACTCTGTATGATGCATTCACACATCCAAAAGCCATTTCTGAGAAAGCTTCTTACTAGCTACTATCTGAGGATATTTTCTTTTCCACCATGGGCCTCAATGCGCTCCCAAATATCACTTGGCAGATTCCATGGAAACACTGTCAGCAAACTGCTTGGTGAAGTCTGAGTTGTATCTCTGTGAGATGAATTAACATCTGACAAAGAAGTTTCTCCCAAAGCTTCTTTCAGGTTTTTTGTTGAGGATATTTCCTTTATCAGCGTAGGTCTCAATGCGACCAAAAGTAGCCCTTGTCAGGTTCCTCAAAGACAGTGTTAATCAACTGCTCCATGAAAAGTAAGTGTAACTCTGTGAGAAGAATTCACACATCGCAAAGAAGTTTCTAAGAAAACTCCTTTCTAGTTTTTATCTGAAGGTATTTCCTTTGTCACCATAAGCTCCATTGCGCTAAGAAATATCCCAATGCAGATTTCAAGAAAACAGGGTTAGTGAATGGTTCCATGAAAAGCAAAGGGTAACTCTGTGAGTTTCATTCACGTGTCACAATGCAGTTTCTCAGAACCCTTCTTTCCAGTGTTTATCTGAGGATTTTACTTTTTCACCATAGCCCTCACTGGGCTCCCAAATATCACTTTGCCAATTCCACAAGAACAGTCTTAGCTAACGGCTTCATGAGGAGAAAGCTGTAACTCTGTGAGACGAATTCACAGATTACAAAGAAGTTTCTCAGAATGTTCCTTCTCATTTTTCTTGACGGGTATTTCCTTTGGCCCTATAGTTTTCAAAGGGATCTGAAATATCAGTTCTCAGAATCCACAAAAACGGGGCTAGCCAATGGCTCCAAGAAATACAGCTGTAACTCAGTGAGTTGAATTCACACATCACCAAGCAGTTTCTCAGAAAGCTGCTTTCTTTTTGAGCTGATGTTATTTGTGGTCTCGGAGCACCACCGTGTGTCTTTTTTTTTTCTTTCTTTCTTTCTTTTTTATTATTATACTTTAAATTCTAGGGTACATGTGCATAACGTGCATGTTTGTTACATATGTATACTTGTGCCATGTTGGTGTGCTGCACCCATCAACTCGTCAGCACCCATCAATTCGTCATTTATATCAGGTGTAACTCCCAATGAAATCCCTCCCCCCTCCTCCCCCATGATATGCCCCGATGTGTGATGTTCCCCTTCCCTAGTCCACGTGATGTCATTGTTCAGTTCCCTCCTATTAGTGAGAACATGTGGTGTTTGGTTTTCTGTTCTTGTGATAGTTTGCTAAGAATGATGGTTTCCAGCTGCATCCATGTCCACTCTTAGCAGGCTTCCCAATGAAAACAATGAGGAAACTCTGTGAGCTGAATTCACCCACAACCAAGAAGTTTCTGAGACGGTTTCTCTGTAGATTTGTCTGAGGATATTTCATTCTTCAGCATGGGATTCCACGATTTCCAAGATGTCACTTCTGAGATTACACAAAATCAGTGCTAGCAAACTCCTCCAGAAAGAGTGGTGTAACACTGTAAAATGAATTCACACATCACAAAACAGTTTCTCAGAAAGCTTCATTCCGGTTTTTCTCGGAGGATATTTCCTTTGTCCTTATACTCTTTAAATCCATGCGAAATATGAGTTCTCACAATCCACAAAACAGTGCTATTAAACGGCTCTATGAAATAGTAGTGTAACTGTGTGAGATGAATTCACATATCAAAAAGCAATTTCTAAGAAAGCTTCTATCTAGTTTTTATCTGAGAATATTTCCTTTGTCACCATAAGCTTCAATGCGCTAAGAATTATGCCATTGTAGATTTCAAGAAAACTGAGTTAACGCTTTTCTATCAGTGAAGAGAAAACTGTAGCACTGTGAGTTGCATTCACACATCACAAAGCAGTTTCTCAGAATGCTTCTTTCCAGTTTTTATATGTCATTATTTCCTTTTTCTCCATAGGCCTCAAAGTGCTGCCAAATATCATTTTGCAGACTCCACGAAAACAGTGCAATCATACTGCTTCATGAGGAGAAAGGTGAATCTCTGTGAGATGAATGCCGACATCAGAAAACAATTTCTCACAAAGCTTCTTTCTAGTTTTTATCTAAGGATATTTCCTTTTCCAAATAGGCTTCAATGCATTCCCAAACATCACTTTGCAGATTCCACGAAAACACTATTTGCAAGCTGTTTCATGGAGAGAAAGATGTAACTCTGTGAGATGAATTCACACATCACAAAGCAGTTTCTCAGAAAGCTTCGTTCTCCATTTTATCTGAGGATATATCATTTCTTAGTGGTAGCACTGCTTTTGGGGAATCTGAGAAGTGATATTTGGTATCGTATCGAAGCCTATGGTGACATAGGAAACATCCTCAGATAAAAACAAGAAATAAACTTTCTGAGAAAGTGCTTTGTGATGTGGGAATTTGTCTCAGAGTTACACCATTCTTTTCATTGAGCACTTTGATAACACTGTTTTCATGGAATCTGCATTAGGATATTAGGGAGCGCATTGAAGCCTAAGGTCACAAAGACATCTCCACAGATAAAAATCAAAAACAAGCATTCTGAGAAATTGCTTTTTGATTTTTGAATTCATCTCAAATATTTACATGATTCTTTTCATGGAGCAGTTTGGTAGCACTGTTTTGGGGTATCTGAGAAGGTATCATTGGATGGCATCGAAGCCTATGGTGAAAATGGAAATATCCTCAGATAAAAACTAGAAGGAAGCTTTCTGAGAAAGTTCCTTGTGATATGTGAATTCACCTGGCAGAGTTACAAATTTTTTTTTCATGGAGCAGATTACTAATACTGTTTTCTTTGAATCTGCAATGGTATATTTGGGAGCACATTGATGGCTATGGTGAAAAAGGATATATCCTCAGATAAAAACTAGTAAGAAGCTTTCTGAGAAACTGCTTTTTGATGTGTGAATTCATCTCACAGAGTTACTCTGTTATTTTCAGGGAGCAATTTGCTAACACTGTTTTCTTGGAATCTGCAACAGGATATTTCAGAGGGCTTTGTAGCTTATGGTGACAACAGAAATATCCTCATATAAATACTAGAAGAAAGCTTTCTGAGTAACCACTTTGTGATGTCTCAATTCAACTCACAGAGTTACACAATTCAGTTTGGTAGCAATGTTTTGGGGAATCTGAGAAGGGATATTTGGGATCACATTCAAGCCTACTGTTTTAAAAGAAATGTCCTCAGATTAATGTGTGAATTCATCTCACAGAGTTACACTGTTCTATTCACTGAGCTCTTTCCTAATACTGTTTTTTTAACTCTGCAATGGGATATTTTTTGAGTGCATTGATGCTTATGGTGACAAAGGAAATACCCTCACACAAAAACGAGATTGAATCTTTCTGAGAAACTGCTTTATGGTTTTTGAATTCATCTCAAAGAGATACACCTCATTTTTCATGACGCAGTTAGGTAGCACTGTTTTGGGGGGTTTCTGAGAAGGGATTTCTTAGATTACATTGAAACTTATGGAGACCAAAGAAGTATCCTCAGTAAAATTGAAACAGAAACTTTTTGAGAAACTTCTTTGGGATAAGTGAATTCATCTCAGAGAATTTTGTCATTCTATTCATTGTGCATTTTGCTAACACCCTTTTTGTGGAATCTGCAATGGGATATTCCAGAACACATGGAGGAATATGATGAAAAAGGAAATATCCTCAGATAGTAACCCGAAAGAAGCTTTCTGAGAAACATCTTTTGGATATTTAAATTCATCTTACAGAGCTACACTGTTCTTGTCATGCAGCAGTTTGGTTGCACTGTTTTTGGGGAATCTAAGAAGGGATATTTTGGATTCCATTGAAGCCTATTTTGACAAAGGAAGTATCCTCAGATAAAAACTAGAAAGAAACCTTCTGAGAAACTTCTTTTTGATGAGTGAAATCATTGCACAGAGATACACGACTTATTTCTTGGAGCAGTCTGCTAACACTGTTTTCATGGAATCTGCAATAGGATATTTGGGAGCGCACTGAAGCCTTTGGTGACAAAGGAAATATCCTCAGACAGAAACCAAAAAGAAGCTTTCTGAGAAACTGATTTCTGATGTGTCAATTCACCTCACAGATTTACACCATTGTTTTCATCTAGCAGTTTGCTAACACTGTTTTCATGGAAACTGCAAAGTAATATTCATGAGCGCATTGAGGTCTATGGTGAAAAAGGAAATATTCTCAGACAAAAACTAGAAAGAAGATTTCTGAGAAACTGCTTTGTGATTTGTGAATTCATTTCACAGAGGTATACGATTCTATTCATGGAGCAGCTTGCTAACACTGTTTTCCTGGAATCTGCAAAGGGATATTTGCGAGCACCTTGAGGTCTAGGGTGAAAAAGGAAATATCCTCACATAAAAACTAGAAAGATGCTTTCTGAGAAACTATATGCGTTGTGTGAATTCATCTCACAAAATTACACTGTTCTTTGCATTGAGCAGTTTTCTTACTCTGTTTTCTTGGAATCTGTAATCTGATATTTCAGAGCGCATTGAAGTTTATGGTGACAAAGGAAATATTCTCAGATAAAAACTACAAAGAAGCTTACTGAGAAATGACTTTGTGAAGCATTAATTCATCTAACTCAGTTACACGATTATTTACATGGAGTAGTTTGGTGGCATTGTTTTTGATGAATCTGAGAAGGGATATTTTGAATGGCTTTTGAACCTATGGTGACAAAGTAAATTTAATCAGATATAAACAAGAAAGAAACTTCCTGAGAAACTGCTTTGTGATGTGTGAATTCAACTTACATAGTTACACTGTTCTTTTCATTCAGCAGTTTGCCAGCACTGTTTTCTTGGAATCTACAATGGGATATTTCAGAGCACTTTGAAGTTTATTGTAACAAAAGAAATATCCTCAGAAATGACTAGAAAAAAGCTTTCTGAGAATCCACTTTCTAATTGTTGAATTCATCTCTCAGGGTTACACAATACTTTTCATGGAGCAGTTTGATAGCACTGCTTTTGGGGAATCTGAGAAGGGATATTTTGGATCACATTGAAGTCCATGGTGACAAAGGAAATATCCTCCAAAAAGAAGTAGAAGGAACCTTTCTGAGAAAGTTCTTTGTGATGTGAGAATTCATCACACAGAATTACAACTGTCGTTTCATGAAGCAGTTTGCTAATACTCTTTTTATAGAATCTGCAAAGGGATATTTGGGTGTGCATTGAGGCCTATGGTAAAAAGGGAAATATCCTCAGATAAAAACTAGAAAGAAACTTTCTGAGAAACTGCTTTGTGATGCGTGAATTCATCTCACATAGTTACACTGTTCTTTTCATTCAGCAGTTTGCCAACACTGTTTTCTTGGAATGTGCAAAGGGATATTTAGGAGCACCTTGAGGCCTATGCTGAAAAATGAAATATCCTCAAACAAAAAGTAGAAAGAAACTTTCTGAGAAACTGCTTTGCAATTTTTGAATTCATCTCATGGAGTTACACCATTCTTTTTATTGTGCAGATTGCTAACACTCTTTTCTTGGAATCAACAAAGGAATATTTTGGAGCACATAGAAGTTTATGGTGACAAAGGAAATATCCTCAGACAAAAACTAGAAAGAATCTTTCTGAGAAAGAGGTTTGTGATTTGGGAATTCATCTCACAGAGTTACATGATTCTTGTCATGGAGCAGTTTCGCAGCACTGTTTGTTGGGATTCTGAGAAGGGATATTTTGGATCGCATTGAATCCCAAAGTGACAAAGGAAATATCCACATTTAAAAACTGAAAAGAAGCTTTCTGAGAAACCGCTTTGAGGTATTTTAGTTCATCTCACACCATTACACGATTCTTTTCATAGGGAAGTTTGGTAGCACTGTGTTTGGGGAATCTGAAAAGGGATAATTTGGATCGCATTGAAGCCTATGGTGACAAAGGAAATATTCTCAGATAAAAACCATAAAGAGGCTTTCTGAGTAACTTCTTGGTGATGTGTGAATTCATATCACAGTGTTACACGTATCTTTTCATGGAGAAGTTTGCTACTACTGTTTTCATGGAATCTGCAAAGGGATATTTGGGAGCACATTGTGGCCTATAGTGAAAAAGGAAATATCCTCAGATAAAAACTAGAAAGAAGTTTTCTGAGAAGCTGCTTTGGGTTGTGTGAGCTTATCTCACAGAGCTGCAACATTCATTTCATTGAGCAGTTTGATTACACTTTTGACGTGAATCTGCAATAGGATATTTCAGAGTGCATTGAAGCCTATGGTGGAAACGGAAATATCCTCAGCCAAAAACTATAAAGAAGCTTTCTGAGAAACTGGTTTATGATGTGTTAGTTCATCTCACAGAGTTACATGATTCTTTTCATGTATCAATTTGGTAGCACTGTTTTTGGGAAATCTGAGAAGTGATATTTTGGATCACTTTGAAGCCTATGGTGACAAAGGAAATATCCTGAGATAAAAACTGTAAAGAAGCTTTCTGAGAAACTTCCTTGTGATGTGGGAATTTATCTCGCAGAGTTACACCTTTGTTTTCATGGAGCAGTTTGCTAACATAGTTTTCATGGAATCTGCAATGGGATATTTTGAAGTGCATTGAGGACTACAGTGTAAAAGGAAATTTCCTCAGATGAAAATTAGAAGGAAGCTTTCTGAGAAACTGCTTTGTAATGTATGAATTCAACTCACAAATTTACACTGTTTTTTTCATTGAGCAGTTTGCGAAAACTGTTTTCTTGGAATCTGCAATGGCATATTTCAGAGTGCATTGAAGAGTATTGTGAAAAAGGAAATATCCTC
>NW_022306218.1:36343-50964 GCF_002776525.5 Piliocolobus tephrosceles | reverse complement strand
ACTGTTTTTTTGGTATCTGCAATGGGATATTTCAGAGTGCATTGAAGCTTATTGTGAAAAGAGACATATCCTCAGACAGAAACTAGAAAGAAACTTTCTGAGAAGCTGCTTTGTGATTTGAGAATTCATCTCTCAGAGTTCCAAAATTGAGACCTAAGTTGGAAAAGAAAACACCCACAGATAATAACTAGAAAGAAGCTTTCTGAGAAACTGCTTTGTGATTTGTTAATTCATCTCACAGAGTTACATGATTCTTTTCATGGATCAGTTTGGTAGCACTGTTTTTGGGGAATATAAGAAGGAATGTTTCAGATGGCATTGAAGCCTGTGGTGACTAAGGATATATCCCCAGATAAAAACCGAAAGAAGCTTTCTGGGAAAGTTCTTTGAGATGTGTGAACTCATCTTACAGAGTTACAGCATTGTTTTCATGGAGCAGTTTGCTAACAGAGTTTTCATGTAGTCTGCAAAGGGATATTTGGGAGTGCATTGAGGCCTATAATGAAAGAGTAAATATCCTCATATAAAAACTAGAAAGAAGCTTTCTGAGAAACTACTTTGTGACTTGGGAATTCACCTCACGGAGTTACACGATTCTTTTCAAAGAGGTACTTGATAGCACTGTTTTTGGGGATTGTGAGGAGGATTATTTTGGATCACATTGAAACCTGTGGTGACAAAGGGAATATACTCTAAGAAAAATAATAAAAAAGTTTTCTGAGAAGCTACTTTGTGATGTGGGAATTCATCTCACAGTGATGCACCTTTCTGTTCATGGAGTAGTTTGCTGACACTGCTTTTGTGGAATATGCAAAGGTATATTTGGGAGCATGTTGAGGCCTATGGTGAATAAGGAAATATCATTAGATAAATATTGGATAAAACCTTCTTGAGAAACTGCTTTGTAATATGTGAATTCATCTCACAGAGTTGCAAATTTCTTTTCATTTAGCAGTCTGCTAACAATGTTTTCTTGGAATCTGCAATGGAATATTTCACAGCACATTCAAGCTTATGGTGACAAAGGAAATATCTTCATATAAAAACTATAAAGAAGCTTTCTGAGAAAATACTTTGTGATGTGTTAATTCATCTTCCAGAGTTACATGATTTATTTAATGGATCTGTTTGGTAGCACTGTTATAGGTGAAACTGAGAAGGTATATTTTGGATCACATTGAGGCCAATGGTGACAAAGGAAATACACTCAGATAAAAACTAGAGTCTTTCTGAAAAAGCTTTTTGTGACATGTGATTTCATCTCACAGACTTACACCATTCCTTTCATTGAGCAGTTTGCTAACACTGTATTCGTGCAATCTGCAATAGGATATTCAGGAGCGCTTTGAAGCCAATGATGACAAAGAAAGTATAATCAGATAAAAACCAAAAAGAAGCTTTCTGATAAACTGCTTTGTGACATGTGAACTCAACTCACAGACTTACACTGATCTTTTTCATTGAGCAGTTTGCTCACACTATTTTCTTGGAATCTGCAATGGGATGTTTCAGAGCACATTGAAATTATGGTGACAAGGAAATATCCTCAGAAAGAATCTAGAAAAAAGGTTTTTGAGAAACTGATTCATGATGTGTGATTTCATCTTACAGATTTTGGAGCGCATTGACACTTATGGTGACAAAGGAAATATCCTCATATAAAAACTAGAAAGAAACTTTCTGGGAAACCTCTTTGTGATGTGTTAATTCATCTGACAGAGTTATACAATTCTCTTCATGGATCAGCTTTTGGGGAATCTGAGAAGGGATATTTTGGATTGCATTGAAGCCAATGGTGACAAAGGAGATATCCTCAGATAAAAACTAGCAAGAATCTTTCTGAGAAAAATCTTTGTGATGTTTGAATTCATGTCACAGATTTACACCTTTCTATTCATGAAGCCATTTTCTTTGAGTCTGCGAAGGGATATTTGGGAGAGCATTGAGGCCTATGGTGACAAAGGAAATATCCTCAGTTGAAAATCAAAAAGAAGCTTTCTAAGAAAGTGCTTTATGTTGTGTCGATTCATCTCACAGAGTTACACCATTCTTTTCACAGAGCAGTTTTTTAAGACTGTTATCATGGAATGTGCAAAGGGATTTTTGGGAGTGATTTGATGCCTATTGTGAAAAAGGAAATATCCTCAGATAAAAATTAAACAGATATTTTCTGAGAAACTGCTTTGTCATTCCTGAATTCATCTCACAGAGTTACACTGTTCTTTTCATGGAGCAGTGGCTAACACTGTTTTCTTGGAATCTGCAATAGGATATTTCAGAGTGCATTGAAGCTTTTGGTGACAAAGGAAATATCCTCACATAAAAACTGGAAAGAAGCTTTCTGAAAAAGCACTTTGTGATGTCTTAATTCATTTCATGGAATTACATGATTTTTTTCATGGATCAGTTTGGGAGCACTCTTTTTCAGGAATCTGACAAGGGATATTTGGGATCTCATTGAAGCCTGCGGTGACAAAGGAAATATTCTCAGATGAAAACTAGCAAGGATCTTTCTGAGAGAGTACTTTGTGGTATGTGAATTCATCTCACAGTATTACACCTTTATATTCATGGAGTAGTTGTTAACACTGATTTTGTGGATTCTGCAAAGGGATATTTGGGAGTGCATGGAGGATTATGGTGATAAAGGAATTATACTCTGATAAAAACCAAAAATAAGATTTCTGTGAAACTGCTTTGTGATGTGTGAATTCATCTCACAGAGTTACACCGTATTTTTCTTTGAGAAGCTTGTTAACGCTTCTTGCATGGAATCTGCAATGGGATATTTGTGAACTCATTGAGGCCTATGGTGAAAAGTAAAATATCCTCAGACAAAAAATAGAAAGAAGCTTTCATAGAAAGTGCTTTCTTATTAGTGAATTCATGTCACAGAATTACACGATCCTTTTCATGAAGCAATTTGTTAACACTGTTTTTGTGGAAACTGCAAATGGATATTTGGGAGAACATTGATGCCTTTGTTGATAAATGAAATATTCTCAAACAAAAACTAGAAAGAAGCTATCTGAGAAACTTCTTTGTGATGTGTGAATTCATCTTACAGATTTGCACCGTTCTGTTCATTGAGAAGTTTGATAACACTGTTTTCTTGGAATCTGCAATAGGATATTTGGGAGCACATTGAAGCCTATGGTGACAAAGGAAATATCCTCAGATGAAAACCAAAAACCTTTCTGTGAAATGCTTTGGGATGCGTGAATTCATCTCTCAGAATTACACCATTCTTTTCACTGAGAAGTTTGCTAACACTTTTTTCATGGAAACTGCAATGATATATTCGGTAGCGCATTGAGGAATATGGTGAAAAAGGAAATATAATCAGATAAAAACTAGAAAGAAGCTTTCCGAGAAACTGCTTTGTGAGGTGTGATTTCATCTCACAGAATTACACCATTATTTTCATGGAGTAGTTTGGTAGCCTGTTTTTGGGGAATCTGAGAAGGGATAGTTTGTATCACATTGAAAACTATGGTGACAAAGGAAATATCCTCAGATAAAAACAATAAAGAATCTTTCTGAGAAATCTTCTTTGTGATGTGTGAATTCATCTGACAGATTTACACCTCCTTTTCATGGAGCAGTTTGCTAACACTATTTTTGTGGAATCTGGAAAGGGATATTCCTGAGAGCATTGAGGCAAATGGCGACAAAGAAATTATCCTCAGACAAAGCTAGATGGAAGCTTTCTGAGAAACTGCTTTGTGATGTGTGTATTCACATCACAGAATTACACGATTCTCTTCTTGGATAAGTTTGCTAACACAGTTTCTGTGGAATCTTCAATAGGATATTTGGGAGCACGTTGAAGCCTATGTTGACAAAGGAATTATCCTCAGACAAAAACAGAAAAGAAGCTGTCTGGAAAACTACTTCATAATGTGTGAATTCATCTCACAGATTTTCAAACTTTCGTTTCGTTTCATGGAGCAGTTTGTTAACACTGTTTTCGTGTAATCTGCAAAGGGTTATCTGGGAGCACAATGAGGCCTATAGTGAAAAAGGAAACATCCTCAGATAAAAAGTAGAAAGAAGCTTTCTGAGAAACTGCTTTGTGATTTGTGAGTTCATCTTACAGAGTTATATCATTCTTTTCATTGGGCAGTTTGATAACACTTTTTTTCGTGGAATCTCCAGTAGGATATTTCGGAGTGCATTGAAGCCTATGGTGACAAAGGAAATATCCACTGACAAAAAAACAAAGGGAAGCTTTCTGTTAAACAGCTTTATGATGTATGAATTCGTCTCACAGAGTTACACCATTCTTTGCATTGAGAAGTTTGCTAACACTTTTTTCCTTTGATCTGCCATGGGATATTCAGGAGCGCCTTGAAGAATATGGTGAAAAAGGAAATATCCTCAGATAAAAACTAGAAAGAAACTTTCTGAGAAACAGTTTTGTGATATGTGAATTCATTTTACAGAGATACACTGTTCTTTGCATGGATCAGTTTGGTAGCACTGTTTTTGGGGAGTCGGAGAAGGGATATTTTAAATGGCACAGTAACCTATGGTAACAAAGGAAATATCCTCAGATTAAAAACTAGAATGAAGCCCTCTGAGAAACTGCTTTGTGATATATGATTTACCTCACCGAGTTACACCGTGATTTTCATTGAGTAGTTTGATAACACTGTTTTCTTGGAATCTGCAGTGGGATATTTCAGAGCACATTGAAGCTTATGGTGACAAAGGAAATATCCTCATGTAAAATCTAGAAAGAAGCGTTCTGAGAAACTGGTTTGTGATGTGTTAATTCACTTCACAGAGTTACAAGTTTCTTTTCATGGAAGAGTCTGGTGGCACTACTTATGGGGAATCTCGGAATGGATATTTGGGATTGTGTTGAAGCATATGGCGACAAAGGAAACATCCTCAAGTAAAAACTAGAAATAAGCTCTCTGAGAAAGTTCTTTGTGAAGTGTCAATTCCTTTTCACAGAATCACACCTGCCTTTTCATAGAGAAGTTTCCTAACACTGTTTTCATGGAATCTGCAAAGGGATATTTGGGAACGCACTGAGGCTAATAGTGAAAAAGGAAATATCCTCAGATAAAAACTAGAAAGAAGCTTTCTGAGAAACTGCTTTGTGATGTGTGAGTTCATCTGACAGGTTACACCATTCTTTTCATTGATAAATTTGATAACACTGTTTTCATGGAATCTGCAATAGGATAGTTGGGAGTGCTTTGAAGCTTGTGGTGACAAAGGAAATATTCTCAGATAAAAACCAAAATAAGCTTTCTGTGAAACTGCTTTGTGATGTGTCTATTCATCTCACAGAGTTACAATGTTCTTTTCATTGAGAAGCTTGCTAACACTTTTTTTCATGGAACCTGCAAAGGAATAATTGGTAGCACATTGAGAAATATGGTGAAAAAATAAATATTCTCAGATAAAAACTAGAAAGAAGCTTTCTGAGAAAGAGCTTTGTGATGTGTGAATTTGTCTCACAGAGTTACACTGTTCTTTCTTTGAGCAGTTTGCTAACACTGTTTTTTTGGATTCTGCAATGGGATATTTCAGAGCCCATTGAAGCTTATGGTGACAGAGCATATATCCTCAGACAAAAATAGAAATAAGCTTTCTGAGAAAAAATCCTTGTGTTTTTTGAATTCATCTCCCAGAGTTACATGATTCTTTTCATAGAGTTGTTTGGTAGCACAGTTTTTGGGTAATCTGAGAATGGATATTTTGGACGGTATTGAAGCCTATGATGACAAAAGAAATATTCTCAGATAAAAGTACAAAGAAGCTTTCTGTGAAAGCTCTCTGTAGTGTGTGAATTCATCTCACAGAGTTACAGCTTTCTTTTCACCGAGAATTTTGCTAATCCGGTTTTTGTGCCATCAGCAAACCCATATTTGGGAGCGCATTGAGGCCTATAGTGAAAAAGGAAATATCCTCCAATAATAACTAGAAAGAAGCTTTCTGAGAAACTACTTTGTGATGTGTTCATTCATCTTACAGAGTTACACCATTCTTTTCATTGAGCAGTTTGATAACACTGTTTTCCTGGAATATGCAATGGGATATTTCGGAGTGCATTGAAGTCTATTTGACAAAGGAAATATCCTAAGACAAAACTAGAAAGAAGTTTTCTGATAAACTGCTTTGTGTGTGGTTAATTCAGATCTCAGTGTTATATGATACTTTTCATGGAGCAATTTGGTAGCACTGGTTTTGGGGTATCTGAGAAGGGATATTATGGAATGCATTGAAGCCCATGGTGACAACGGAAATATCCGCAGACAATAACTAGAAAGAAGCTTTCTGTATAAGTGCTTTGTGATGTGTGAATTAATCTCACAGGATTACACTGTTCTTTTCATTGAGCAGTTTAATAACACTGTTTTCTTGGAAGCTGCAAAGGGATATTTGGAAATGCATTGAGGCCTACAGTGAAAAATGAAATATCCTCAGATAAAAACTAGAAAGACGATTGCTGAGAAACTCCTTTGTGATGTGTGAATTCATCTCACAGAGTTAAACCATTCTTTTCTCTGTTCTGTTTGATAACACTGGTTTCGTGGAATCTTCAAGGGGATATTTGGGAGTGCATTGAATGTTATGGTAACACAGGATATATACTCAGATAAACACAAAAGAAGTTTTCTGAGAAACTCCTTTGGAATGTATGCCTTCATCTAACAGTGTTACACGGTTGTATTCATGGAGCAGTTTGCTAACTCTGATTTCGTGGAATCTGGAACAGGATATTTGGGAGCACATTGAAGCCTATGGTCACAAAGGAAATATCCTCAGATGAAAACAAGAAAGAAGCTTTCTGAGGAAATTCTTTGTGACGAGTGAATTCATCTCACAGAGGTAAACCTTACTTTTCATGGAAAAATTTAATAACGTTGCCTTCCTGGCATCTGCAAAGTGATAGTTGGGAATATATAGAAGCCTGCGGTTAAAAAGGAAATATCCTCAGATAAAAACTAGCAAGAAGTTTTCTGATAAACTGCTTTGTGATGAGGGAATTCATCTCACAGAGTTACACCACAATTTTTTTCATTGAGCAGTTTGATAACACTGTTTTCTTCGAATCTCCATAGGCATATTTCGGAGTGGACAGAAGCTTATGGTGACAAAGGAAATATCCTCATATAAAAACTAGAAAGAAGATTTCTGAGAAACCACTTTGTGATATGTTAATTCATCTCATATGTTAATTCATGTAGTAAACGATTCTTTTGATGGATCAGTTTGGTAGCACTGCTTTTGGGGAAAATGAGAAGTGATATTTTGGATCGCATTTAGGCCATGTTGATATAGTAAATATCCTCAGATAAAAAGTAGAAAGAAGCTTTTTGAGAAACTCCTTTGTGATGTGTGAACTCATCTAACAGAGTTACACGATTATTTTATTGGAACAGTTTACAAAAAACTGTCTTTGTGGACTCTGCAATAGGATATTTGGGAGCACAGTGAAACCTATGGTGATAAAGGAAACATCCTGAGATACAAACCAAAAAGAAGCTTTCTGAGAAACTACTTTGTGATGTGTGAATTCATCTCACAGATTTACACCTTTCCTTTCATGGAGCCGTTTGCTAGCACTGTTTTTGTGGAATTCACAAAGGGATATTCATGAGCGCATTGAGGTCTGTGGTGAAAAAGTATATATCCTCAGAAAAAAACGAGAATGAAACTTTCTGAGAAACTGCTTTGTGAGGTGTGAATTCGTCTCACACAGTTACACATTTCTTTCATTGAGCAGTTTCGTAGCACTGTTTTCCAGGAATCTGAGAAGGGATACATTGGATGACATTGAAGTCTATGGTGACAAAGGAAATATACTTACACAAAAACCAAAAAGAAGATTTTTGAGAAACTGCTTTGTGATTCCTGATTTCATGTCACAGACTTATACCTTTTTATTCATGGATCCATTCGCTAACACTTTTTTCGTGGAATCTGCAATGGGGTATTTGGGAGCACTTGAAGGAATATAGTGAAAAAGGAAATATCCTCAGGTAAAAACTCTAAAGAAACTTTCTGAGAAACAGCATTTTGATGTGTGAAATCATCTCACAGAGTTACACCATTCTTTTCATGAAGCAGTTCAGTAGGCCTGTTTTGGGGAATCTGAGAAGGGATATTTTGGAACACATTGAAGCCTATGGTGACAAAAGAAATATCCTCAGATAAAAACTAGAAAGAACCTTTCTGAGAAACAGCATTTTGATGTGTGAAATCATCTCACAGAGTTACACCATTCTTTTCATGAAGCAGTTCGGTAGGCCTGTTTTGGGGAATCTGAGAAGGGATATTTTGGAACACATTGAAGCCTATGGTGACAAAGGAAATATCCTCAGATAAAAACTAGAAAGAACCTTTCTGAGAAACTGTTTTGTGATATGTGAATTCAATCACAGAGTTACAGGATTCTTTTTTTGGAGTGGTTTGCTAACACTGTTTTTGTGGAATCTGCAATAGAATAGTTGGAAGTGCATTGAAGTCTATGGTAACAAAGGAAATACCTTCAGACAAAAGCTAAAAAAAAGCTTTCTGAGAAACCAGTTGTGATGTGTGAATTAATCTCACAGATTTACACCTTTCTTTTCATGGAGCAGTATGCTAACACTATTTTCATTTAATCTGCAAAGGGATATTCGAGAGCAATTGAGGCCAATGGTGAAAAAATAAATATCCTCAGAAAAAAATTAGAAAGAGTCTTCCTGAGAAACTGCATTGCAATGTGTGAATTCACCTCTCAGAGTTGCACCGTTCTTTTCATTGAGCTGTGTGCTCACTCTGTTTCCTTGGAATCTGCAATGGGATATTGCGGAGTGCTATGAAGTGTAATTTGACAGAGGAAATATCCTCATATAAAAACTAGAAAGAAGCTTTCTGAGAAAGCTATTTGTGATGTGCTATTTCATCTGACCGAGTTACACGATTCTTTTCATGGATCAGTTTGGTAGCACTGTTTATGGTGAATTTGAGAAGGGATATTTTGGATTGCATGGAAGCCTATGGTGACAGAGAAAATATCCTCAGATAAAAACCAGAAAGAAGCTTTCTGACAAATTTCCTTGTGATTCGTGTATTCACCTCACAGAGTAACACCTTCCTTTTCATGGAGCAGTTTGCTAACACTGTTTTCATGGAATCTGCAATTGCATATTCCAGAGCACTTTGATACCTACTGTGAAAAATGAACTTTCCTCAGATAAAAACTAGAAAGAAGCTTTCTGAAAAACAGCTTTGTGATGTGTGAATTCATCTTACAGAGCTTCACTGTTGTTTTCATTGAGCATTTTGATATCACAGTTTTTGTGTAGTCTGCAATAGCATATTTGGAAGTGCATTGATGCCTATGGTGACACAGGAAATATCCACAGATAAAAGTCCAAAACGAAGCTTTCTGTGAAACTGCTTTGCGATATGTGAACTCATTTCAGAGAGTTACACCTTTCTTTTCATTGAGAAGTTTGCTAACACTTTTTTCGATTAATCTGCTATGGAATATTGGGGAGCACATTCATTAATATGGTGAAAAAGGAAATATACTCAGATAAAAACTAGAAAGAAGTTTTCTGAGAAGCACCTTTATGATATGTGAATTCATCTCACAGAGTTACACCATTCTTTTCATGTAACAGTTTGGTAGCACTCTTTTTGGGGAATCTGAGAAGGGATACTTTGGGTCACATTGAAGCCTATGGTGACAAAGGAAATATCTTCAATTAGAAACTAGAAAGAGGATTTCTGAGAAACTACTTCACCATGTGTGAATTCATCTCACAGAGGTACACTGTGATTTTCATTTACCAGTTTGATAACACTGTTTTTGTGAAATCTGCAAAGGCATACTTGGGAGCACATTGATGCGTATAGTGAAAAGGGAAAAATCCTTATATAAAAACGAGAAAGAATTTTTCTGGGAAACTGTTGTGTGATGTGTGAATTCATCTCACAGTGTTACACTGTTGTTTTCATTGAGCAGTTTGATAACAGTTTTCATGGAATCTGCTATATTCAATTTTGGAACACATTGAAGTCTTTGGTGACAAAGGAAATATCGCCAGATAATAAGTAGAAATAAGCTTTCTGATAAACTGCATTCTAATGTGTGAATACATCTGACACAGTCACACTGTTATTTTCATCAAGCAGTTTGCTAACACTGTTTTCTTGGAATCTGCAATGAGATATTTCGGAGAGCCTTGAAGGTTAAGGTGACAAAGGAAATGTTCTCATGTGAAAACTAGAAAGAAGCATTCTGAGAAATGGCTTTGTGATGTCCTAATTCATCTCACAGGGTTACATGATTCTTTTCATGGAGCTGTTTAATAGCACTGCTTTTGGGGAATCTGAGAAGGGATATTTTGGATTGCAGAGAAGCCTATGGTTACTCAGGAAATATACTGAGATAAAAACAAGGAAGATGCTTTCAGAGAAAGTTCTTTGTGATGTGTGATTTCATCTCATCGAGTTACAACTTTCTTTTTGTTGAGGAGTTTCCTGGCACTCTTTTCATGTAATCTGCAATGATATTTGGGAGTGCATGTAGGATTTCATCTCACAGAGTTACACCATTCTTTTCATTGAGAAGATGGGTAACACATTTTTCGTGGAATCTGCGATGGGATATTTCAGAGTGTATTGGGGCCTATGGTGAAAAAGGAAATATTCTCAGATACAAACTAGAAAGAAGCTTTCTGAGAAACAGCTGTGTGGTGTGTGAATTCATTTCACAGAGTTACACCATTCTTTTCATGGATCATTCTGGTAGCACTGTTTATGGGGAATCTGAGAAGGGACATTTTGGATCATGTTGAAACCTATTGTTACAAAGGTAATATCATCCGATAAAAACAAGAAAGAAGCTTTCTGAGAAAGTTCTTTGTGAAGTGTGAATTCATCTCACAGAGTTACACCTTTCTTTTCATGAAGTAGTTTGCAAGCACTGTTTTCGTGGAATCTACAAAGTGATGTATGGGATCACATCGAAGTCTACCCTGTAAAAGGAAATATACTCGGATAAAAGGAAATATACTCAGATAAAAACTGGAAAAAAGCTTTCTGAGAAATACTTTGAGATGGGTGAATTCATCTCAGAGAGATACACTGATGTTTTCATTGAGCAGTTGGAAGACACTCTTTTCATGGAATCTGCAATAGGATATTTGGGAGCTCATTGAAGCCTATGTGACTTAGGAAATATCCTGAGACAAAAACCAAAAAGAAGCATTTTGAGAAATTGCTTTGTGATTTGTGAATTCATCTCACAGATTTACACCTTTCTTTTCTTGGAGCAGTTTGCTAGCACTGATTTCATGGCATCCACAAAGGGATATTCGAGAACGCATTAAGGCCTATGGTGAAAAAGGAAATATCCTCAGACAAAAACTAGAAAGAAGATTTCTGAGAAACTGCTTTGTGATTTTTGAATTCATTTCACAGAGTTACACAATTCTTTTAATGGAGCTGTTTGGTAGCACTGCTTTTGTGGAATGTTAGAAGGGATAATTTGGATCAAGTTGAAGTCTATGGTGACAAGGAAATATCCTCAGATAAAAACTAGAAAGAAGCTTTCTAAGAAACTGCTTTGTGATTTGTGAGTTGATCTCACAGAGTTACACATTTCTTTTCATTGAACAGTTTGGTAGCACTGTTTTTGGGGACTCTGCAAAGGGATTTTTGGAAGATCATATATGCCTCTGGTGAAAAAGGAAATATCTTCAGAGAAAAACTGGAGAGAAGGTTTATGAGAAGCTGTTTCATGAGCTGTATATTCACCACATGAAGATAAGCCATTTTGTTCATTGGACAGTTTGGCATCAATGTTTTTGTGGTGTCTGAGAAGGGATATTGGGGAGCGCATTGTGGCTGATGGTTGAAAAGTAAATATGCAAAGATAAAAACTAGAAAGGAACTTTCTGAGAAATTTCTTTGTGATGTGTGAATTCATCTCCCAGAGGTAAACGATTCTTTCCATTTTTTTTATTGTACTTTAAGTTCTAGGGTACATGTGCATAACGTGCAGGTTTGTTACATATGTATACATGTGCCATGTTGGTGTGCTGCACCCATCAACTCATCAGCACCCAACGATTCGTCATTTATATCAGGTATAACTCCCAATGCAATCCCTTCCCCCTCCCCCCACCCCATGATAGGCCCCAGTGTGTGATGTTCCCCTTCCCGAGTCCAAGTGAGCTCATTGTTTAGTTCCCACCTATGAGTGAGAACATGCGGTGTTTGGTTTTATCTTCTTGTGATAGTTTGCTAAGAATGATGGTTTCCAGCTGCATCCATGTCCCTACAAAGGATGCAAACTCATCAATTTTCATGGCTGCATAATATTCCATGGTATATATGTGACACATTTTCTTAATCCAGTCTGTCACAGATGGACATTTGGGTTGATTCCAAGTCTTTGCTATTGTGAATAGTGCCGCAATAAACATACGTGTGCATGTGTCTTTATAGCAGCATGATTTATAATCCTTTGGGTATATACCGAGTAGTGGGATGGCTGGGTCATATGGTACATCTAGATCTAGATCCTTGAGGAATCGCCATACTGTTTTCCATAATGGTTGAACTAGTTTACAATCCCACTGACAGTGTAAAAGTGTTACTAATTCTCCACATCCTCTCCAGCACCTGTTGTTTCCTGACTTTTTCATGATTGCCATTCTAACTGGGTGTGAGATGGTATCTCATTGTGGTTTTGATTTGCATTTCTCTGATGGCGAGTGATGATGAGCATTTTTTCATGTGTCTGTTGGCTGTATGAATGTCTTCTTTTGAGAAATGTCTGTTCATATCATTTGTCCACTTTTTGATGGGGTTGTTTGTTTTTTTCTTGTATATTTGTTTGAGTTGTTTGTAGATTCTGGATATTAGCCCTTTGTCAGATGAGTAGATTGCAAAACTTTTCTCCCTTTCTGTAGGTTTCCTGTTCACTCTGATGGTAGTTTCTTTTGCTGTGCAGAAGCTCTTTAGTTTAATTAGATCCCATTTGTCAATTTTGGGTTGTACTGCTGTTGCTTTTGGTGTTTTAGACATGAAGTCCTTGCCCATGTCTATGTTTGAATGGTACTACCTAGGTTTTCTTCTAGGGTTTTCATGGTATTAGGTCTACATTTAAGTCTCTAATCCATCTTGAATTAATTTTCGTATAAGGAGTAAGGAAAGGATCCAGTTTCAGCTTTCTACTTATGGCTAGCCAATTTTCCCAGCACCATTTATTAAATAGGGAGTCCTTTCCCCATTTCTTATTTCTCTCAGGTTGTCAAAGATCAGATAGCTGTAGATGTGTGGTATTATTTCTGAGGACTCTGTTCTGTTCCATTGGTCTATATCGCTGTTTTGGTACCAGTACCATGCTGTTTTGGTTACTGTAGCCTTGTAGTATAGTTTGAAGTCAGGTAGCGTGATGCCTCCAGCTTTGTTCTTTTGACTTAGGATTATCTTGGCAATGCAGGCTCTTTTTTGGTTCCATATGAACTTTAAAGCCGTTTTTTCCAATTCTGTGAGGAAACTCATTGGTAGCTTGATGGGGATGGCATTGAATCTATAAATAATCTTGGGCAGTATGGCCATTTTCACGATATTGATTCTTCCTATCCATGAGCATGGTATGTTCTTCCATTTGTTAGTGTCCTGTTTTATTTCACTGAGCAGTGGTTTGTGGTTCTCCTTGAAGAGGTCCTTTATATCCCTTGTAAGTTGGATTCGTAGGTATTTTACTCTCTTTGAAGCAATTGTGAATGGAAGTTCATTCATGATTTGACTCTCTGCTTGTCTGTTACTGGTGTATAAGAATGCTTGTGATTTTTGCACATTAATTTTGTATCCTGAGACTTTGCTGAAATTGCTTATCAGCTTAAGAAGATTTTGGGCTGAGACGATGGGGTTTTCTAAACATACAATCATGTCATCTGCAAACAGGGATAATTTGACTTCTTCTTTCCCTAACTGGATACACTTTATTTCTTTCCCTTGCCTGATTGCCCTAGCCAGAACTTCCAACACTATGTTGAATAGGAGTGGTGAGAGAGGGCATCCCTGTCTTGTGCCAGTTTTCAAAGGGAATTTTTCCAGTTTTTGCCCATTCAGTATGATATTAGCTGTGGGTTTGTCATAAATAGCTCTTATTATTTTGAGGTATGTTCCATCAATACAGAATTTATTGAGCTGTTTTAGCATGAAGGGCTGTTGAATTTTGTCAAAAGCCTTTTCTGCATCTGTTGAGATAATCAAGTGGTTCTTGTCTTTGGTTCTGTTGATATACTGGATTACGTTGATTGATTTGTGAATGTTGAACCAGCCTTGCATCCCAGGGATGAAGCCCACTTGATCATGGTGGATAAGCTTTTTGATGTGCTGCTGAATCCGGTTTGCCAGTATTTTATTGAGGATTTTTGCATCGATGTTCATCAGGGAGATTCGTCTAAAATTCTCTTTTTTTGTGTGTCTCTGCCAGGCTTTGGTATCACGATGATGTTGTCCTCATAAAATGAGTTAGGGAGCATTCCCTCTTTTTCTGTTGATTGGAATAGTTTCAAAAGGAATGGTACCAGCTCCTCTTTGTACCTCTGGTAGAATTCAGCTGTGAATCCATCTGGTCCTGGGCT
>NW_022306218.1:14655-31343 GCF_002776525.5 Piliocolobus tephrosceles | reverse complement strand
GACTCGGGAAGGGGAACATCACACACTGGGGCCTATCATGGGGAGGGAGGAAGGGGGGAGGGATTGCATTGGGGAGTTATACCTGATATAATTGATGAATTGATGGGTGCTGACGAGTTGATGGGTGCAGCACACCAACATGGCACATGTATACATATGTAACAAACCTGCACGTTATGCACATGTACCCTAGAACTTAAAGTATAATAAAAATAAAAAATAAATAAAGGAAAAATCCTCAGAGAAAAACTAGAAGGAAGCTTTCTGAGAAACTGCTTTGTGATTTGTGAATTCATCTCACGGAGGTACATGATTCTTTTCAAGGAGCAGTTTGGTAGCACTGTTTTGGGGGAATCTGAGAAGAAATATTTTGGATCACGTGGAAGCCTAGAGTGACAAAGGAAATATCCTCAGATAAAATCTAGAAAGAAGCTTTCCGAGAATATTCTTTGTGATGTGTGAACCTCTCACAGAGTTACAGCATTCTTTTTATTGAGAAGTTTGCTAACACTTTTTCCATGGAATCTGCGATGGGATATTCCAGAGCGCATTGAGGACTATGGGGAAAAAGGAAATATTAAAACTAGAAAGAAACTTTCTGAGAGACTGCTTTGTGATGGATGAATTCATCTCACAGAGTTACATCTTTCTTTTCATTGAGCAGTTTGGTAACACTGTTATTGTGGAATATGCAAAGGGATATTCAGGAGCAGATACAGACCAAATTTGAAACAGGTAATATCTACAAGTAAAAACTGGAGAGAAAATATCTGATAACTTCTTTGTGAAGTGTGCATTCATCTCACAGAAGTAAAGCTTTCTGCTGAGAGAGCAGTTTGGCATCACTGTTTTTGTGGTGTCTGAGAAGGGATATTTGGGAGCGCATGGAAGCCAATGGTGGAAAAGGAAATAACCTGAGATAAAAACTAGAAAGCTTTCTGAGAAATTTCTTTGTGACGTTTGAATTCATCACACAGATTACACTTTTTTTTTCTTTGAGCAGTTTGGTAGCACTGTTTTTATGCAAACTGCAAAGGGATATTTGGGAGTCCATAGAGGCCTAAGGTGAATAAAGCAATTTCTCCAGGTAAAAACTGGAGAGAAGCTTTTGGATATACTCCTTTATGACGTGTGCATTCATCTCAAAGAGTTAAACGTTTCTGTTGAGGGAGTACTTTGGCATCACTGTTTTTGTGGTGTCTGAGAAGGGATATTTGGGAGTGCATTGAAGCCTATGGTGACAAAGGAAATATCTTCAGACAAAATATGAAAAGATACTTTCTGAGAAACTGCTTTGTGATGTGTGATTTCATCTCACAGATTTACACCTTTCTTTCCATGAAGCATTTTGCTAACACTATTTTTGTGGAATCTGCAAAGGGATATTCAGAAGCGCAAGGAGGCAAACGGTGTAAAAGAAAATATCAGACAAAAACTAGAAAGAAACTTTCTGAGAAACTGCTTTGTGATTTGTGAATTCATCTCACAGAGTTACATGATTCTTTCCATGGAGCCGTTTGGTAGCACAGTGTTTCGGGCATCTGAGAAAGAATATTTTTGATCATGTTGAAGTGAACAGTGACATGGGAAATATCCTCAGATAAAATCTAGAAAGAAAATTTCTCAGAAGCTTTTTTGGGATGTCTGAATTCATCTCACAGAGTTACACCAGTATTCTCATTGAGAAGTTTGCTAACACTTTTTTCGTGGAATCTGCTATGGGATATTCCAGAATGCACTGTGGCCTATGGTGAAAAAGGAAATATCCTCAGAGAAAAACTAGAAAGAAGCTTTCTGGGAAACTACTTTTGGATGTGTGAATTCATCTCACAGAGATACAGTGTTGTTTTCATTGAGTTGTTTGATAACACTGTTTTCGTAGAATCTGAAATAGTATACTTTGGAGCACATTGAAGCCTATGGTGACAAAGAAATTATCCTCAGAGGAAAACCAAAGGAAGCTTTCTGAGAAAGTGCTTTGTGATGTGTGATTTCATCTCACAGTTTTATACCTTTCTTTTCATTGGGCAGTGTGCTAACCCTGTTTTGTGGAATCTGCAAAGGGATATTTGTGAGTGCATTGAGGCCTGCAGTGAAAAAGGAAATATCCTCAGATAAA
Source organism: Piliocolobus tephrosceles (assembly GCF_002776525.5). NCBI lineage: Eukaryota > Metazoa > Chordata > Mammalia > Primates > Cercopithecidae > Piliocolobus > Piliocolobus tephrosceles. The sequence continues at coordinate 29,224 of NW_022306218.1, read as the reverse complement.
ACTAGAAAGAAGCTTTCTGAGAACCTTCTTGGCAATGTGTGAGTCCATCTTACAGAGTTACATCATTCTTTTCATTAAGCATATTGATAACACTGGTTTCGTGTAATCTGCAGTAGGATATTTGGGAGCACATTGAAGCCAATGGTGACAATGGAAATATCCTCAGATAAAAATTAGAAAGATTTCTGAGAAACTGCTTTGTGATGTGTGAATTCATCTCACAATTTTACACCGTTCTTTTCATTGAGAGGTTTGTTAACACTTTTTTCATGGAATCTGCATTGGGATATTTGTGAGTGCATAGTGGAATATGGCGAAAAAGGTAATATCCTCACATAAAAACTAGTAAGAAGCTTACTGAGAAACAGTTTTGTGATGTCTGAATTCATTTTACAGAGTTACACCATTTTTTTTTCATGCGGCAATATGGTAGCACTGTTTCTGCAGAATCTGCAATAGGATATTTGGAAGTGTATTGAAGCCTAGTCTCACAATGGAAATATCCCTAGACAAAAACTAAAAGAAGCTTTCTGAGAAACTGCTTTGTGATATGTGAGTTCATCTCACAAATTACACCTTACTTTTCATGGAGCAGTTTGCTAACACTATTTTCATGGAATCTGTAAAGGGATATTAGTGAGTGCATTTGGCCTATGGTGAAAAAGGAAATATCCTCTGAGAAAAACTGGAAAGAAATTTTCTGAGAAACTGCTTTGTGATTTGTGAAGTCATCTCACAGAGTTACATGACACCTTTCATGGAACAATTAGGTAGCACTGTTTTGGGGGAATCTGAGAAGGGATATTGTGGATAGCAATGAAGTGTACGGTGACAAAGGAAATATCCTGAGATAAAAACTAGAAAGAAACTTTCTGAGAAAATACTTTGTGATGTGTGAATTCATCTCACAGAGGTACACCTTTTTTTTCATGGAGCAGCTTGATAACACATTTTTCATAGAATCTGCAATGGCATATTCTGTAGCACATTGAGGAATATGGTGAAAAAGGAAATATCCTCAGATAAAAACTGGTAAGAAGCTTACTGAGAAACATCTTTGTGATATGTTAATTTATTTCACAGAGTTACACCACTCTTTTCATGGAGCAGTATGGTAGCAACACAATATTTGAGAACGCATTGAAGCCTATGGTGACAAAGGAAATATCCTCAGACAAAAAGCAAAATGAATCTTTCTGTGAAACTGCTTTGTGATGGGTGAATTCATCTGACAAGTATATATCTCTCTCTTCATGGAGCAGTTTTCTAACACTATTTTCATGGAATCTTCAAGGGGATATTCAGGAGTGTGTTGAGGTCTATGGTGAAAAAGGAAATATCCTCAGATAAAAACTGGAAAGGAGATTTCTGAGAAATTGCTTTCTGATGTGTGAATTCATCTCACAGAGTTACACTGTTCTTTTCATTGAGCAGTTTGTTAACATTGTTTTCTTGGAATCCACAATGGGATGTTTCAGAGCACATTGAAGCTTATATTGACAAAGAAAATATCCTCAGAGAAAAAAATAGAAAGCTTTCTGAGAAACAGCTTTCTGATTTGTGAATTCATCTCACTAAGTTACATCTTTCTTTTCATGGAGCAGTTTGGTAGCACTGTTTTTTGGGGAATCTGAGAAGGGATATTTTGGGTCACCTTGAAGCCTATGGTGAAAAAGGAAATGTCCTCAGATAAAAACTAGAAAGAAGATTTCTAATAAAATTCTTTGTATTGTGTGAATTCGTCTCACAGAGTTACACTGTTCTTTTCATTGACCAGTTTGCTATCACTGTTTTCTTGGAATCCACAATGGGATATTTCGGAGTGCATTTTAAGCTTATGGTGACAAAGGAAATACCCTCATATAAAAACAAGAAAGAAGCTTTCTGAGAAACCATTTTGTAATTTGTTAATTCATCTCACACAGAGTTACATGATTCTTTTCATGGATCAGTTTGGCAGCACTGTTTTTGGGGAATCTGAGAAGGGATATTTTGGATCATGTAGAAGCCTATGGTGAGAAGGAGCTATCCTCAGAAAAAAACCAAAAACACTTTCTTAGAAACTGCTTTCAGATGTGTGAACTCCTCTCACAAAGTTACAGTGTCCTTTTCATTGTGCAGTTTGCTAATACTGTTTTTGCGAAATCTGCAATAGGATATTTTGGATTACATTGAAGCCTATGGTGACATAGGAAATATCCTCAGATCAAAACCAAAAAGAAGCATTCTGTGAAACTGCTTTGTGATGCATGATTTCCGCTCACAGAGTTACACCTTTCTTTTCATTGAGAAGTTTGCTACCATTTTTATCGTGGAATCTTCAATGGGATATTTGGGAGCACAGTGAGGAATATGGTGAAAAAGGAAACATCCTCAGATAAAAACTAGATAGAAGATTTCTGAGAAACTGCTTTGTGATGTGTGAATTCATGTCACAGATTTACACGTTTCTTTTAATGGTGCAGTTTGCTAACAGTGTTTTCGTCTAATTTGCAAAGGTATACTTGAGAGTGCATTGAGGCCTATGGTATAAAAGGAAACATCCTCAGACAAAAATTAGAAAGAATCTTTCTGAGAAACTACTTTTAGATTTGTGCATTCATCTCACAGGGTTACACCATTCTTTTCATGGAGCAGTTTAGTAGCACTGCTTTAGGGGAATATGAGAAGGGATATTTTGGATCGCATTGAAGCCTATTTTGAAAAAGGAAACATCCTCAGATAAAAACTAGAAAAAAGCTTTCTGAGATACTGCTTTGTGATGTGTGTACTCATCTCACAGAGTAGCACGAGTGTTTTCTTGGAGCAATTTGTGGAAACTGTTCTTGTGGAATCTGCAATGGGATATTTGGGAGTGCACTGAAGAATATGGTGACAAAGGAAATAACCTGAGACAAAAACCAAAAAGAGGCTTTCTGAGAAACCGGTTTGTGATGTGTGAATTAATCTCACAGATTTACACCTTTCTTTTCATGGAGCACTATGCTAACCCTATTTTCGTTTAATCTGGAAAGGGATATTCACAAGTGCATTGAGGCCCATGGTGAAAAAGGAAATATCCTCAGACAAAAACTTGAAAGAAGCTCTCTGAGAAATCGCTTTGTGATGTGTGAATTCATCTCACAGAGTTACACTGTTCTTTTCATTGAGGAGTTTGTTAACACAGTTTTCTTGGAATCTGCAATGACATATTTTGGAGCGCATAGGAGCTTTCACTTACAAAGGAAATATCCTCATATAAAAACTAGAAAATTCTTTCTGAGAAACTGAGTTGTGGTGGGTTAATTCATCTCACAGAGTTACAAGATTTTATTCATGGACCAGTTTGATAGCACTGTTTTGGAGTAATCTGAGTAGGAATATTCTCGATTGCTTTGAAGCTTATGGTAACAAAGGAAATATACTCATATCAAAACTAGAAAGAAGCTCTCTCAGAAATTTATTCATGGTGTGTGAATTCATTTCACAGAGTTACACGTTTCTTTTCATGGAACAGGTTGCAAACACTGCTTTCATAGAATCTCTAAAGGCATATTTGGAACACGTTCAGTCCTAGGGAGGAAAAGGAAATATTCTCACATAAAAACTAGAAAGAGTCTTTCTGAGAAACTGCTTTGTGATGTGTGAATTCATCTCACAGAATTACACAGTTCTGTTCATTGAACAGTTTCTGAATCCTGCTTTCATGGAATCTGCAACGGGATATTTCGGAGCACATTGAAACTTATGGTGCAAAAGGATGTAACCTCAGAGAAAAACTAGCAAGAAGCAGAAGCTGCTTTGTGATTTGTGAATTCATCTCAGAGTTACACGATTATTTTCATGGAGAAGTTTGCTAAAACTGGTTTCGTGGAATCATCAAAGGGATGTATGGAAGTGCATGAGTCCTATGGTGAAAAAGGAAATATCCTCATATAAACACTAGAAAGAATCTTTCAGGGAAAATGATTTGTGATGTGTGAATTCATCTCACAGTGTTACACTGTTCGTTCTACTGAGCAGTTAGCCAAAACTGTTTTCTTGAACTCTTCAATGTGATATTTTGGAGCGCATTGAAACTTATGGTGACAAACGAAATATCCTCATATAAAAACTAGAAAGAAGCTTTCTGAGAAATGGCTTTGTGATGTGCTAATTCATCTCACAGAGTAACACAATGCTTTTCATGGATCAGTTTGGTAGCACTGACTTTGGGGAATCTTAGAAGGGATATTTTGGATCACATGAAGTCTATGGTGACAATGGAAATATCCTGAGATAAAAGCTATACAAAAGATTTCTGAGAAACTTCACTGTGATGTGGGAATTCATCTCACTGTGTTACACCTTTCTTTTTATAGAGTAGTTTGCTCACACATTTTTCATGGAATCTGCAAAGGTTTATTTGGGAGCACATAGAGGCATATGGTGAGAAAGGAATTATCCTCAGATAAAAACCAGAAAGAAGCTTTCTGACAAACTGCGTTGTCATTTGTGAATTCATCTCCAAGAGTTACAGTGTTCTTTTCATTTGGCAGTCTGCTAACACTGTTTTCTTGGAATCTGCAATGGGATATTTTGGAGCGCATTGAAGTTTATGGTGTCAAAGGAAATATCTTCATGTAAAAAATAGAAAGAAACTTTCTGAGAAACCGCTTTGTGATGTGTTAATTCATCTCACAGAGTTACACAATTCTTTTCATGGATCAGTTTGGTAGCACTGTTGTTGGGGAAACCAAGAAGGGATATTTTGTGTCACATTGAAGCCCTTGGTACCTAAGGAAATATCCTCAGATAAAAACTACCAAGAAGCTTTCTGAGAAAGTTTCTTTAATGTGTGAATTCATCTTACAGGTTTGCACCTTTCTTCATGGAGCTGTTTGCTAACACTGTTTTCATGGAATCTGTAAATGGAAATTTGGGAGTGCATTGAAGTCTATAGTGACAAAGGAAATATCCTCAGATAAAAATTAGAAGGAAACTTTCTGAGAAACTGCTTTTTGATGTGTGAATTCATCTGACAGAACTACACCATTCTTTCATTTAGCCATTTGATCACACTTTTTCGTGGAATCTGCAAAAGGATATTTGGAAGTGCATTGAAGTCTATGGTGACAAAGGAAATATCCTCAGATGAAAACCGAAAAGAAGTTTTCTGAGAAACTACTTTGTGTTGTGTCAATTCATCTCACAGAGTTACACTGTTATTTTCATTGCACAGTTTGCTAACACTGTTTTCTTGGAATCTGCAATGGGTTATTTTGGAATATGTTGAAGCTTATGGTGACAAAGGAAATATCCTCAGACAAAAATTAGAAAGATTCTTTCTGAGAAAATGCTTTGTGAATTGTGATTTCATCTCAGAATTTCATGATTCTTTTCATGGAGCAGTAAGTTAGCACTGTTTTGGCAGAATCTGATGAGGGACATTGTGGATCGCTTTGAAGTCTATAGTGGCAAAGGAAATATCTTCATATAAAACTAGAAATAAGCTTTCTGGGAAACCGCTTTGAGATGTTTTAATTCATCTCACAGCATTACACAATTCTTTTCATGGATCAGTCTGTTAGCACTGTTTTTTGGAGTCTGAGAAAGGATATTTTGTATCGCATTGAAGCCTATGGTGACAAAGGAAATATCCTCAGCCTAAAACTAGAAAGAAGCTTTCCGAGAAAATTGTCTGGGATGTGTGAATTCGTTTCATCGAGTTACACCATTCTTTTCATGGTTCAGTTTGCTAACACTGTTTTCATGGAATCTGCAAAGGGACATTTGGGAGTGCTTTGAGACCTACAGTAAAAAATGAAATATTCTCACAGAAAAACCAAAAAGAAGCTTTCTGAGAAACTGCTTTGAGATGTGTGAATTTATCTCACAGAACTACACCACTCCATTCATTGAGCAGCTTGATAACACTTTTTTCGTGTAATGTGTGGTAGGATATTTGGGAGTGCATTGAAGCTTATCTTGACAAAGGAAATCACCTCAGATAAAAACCAGAAAAAAGCTTTCGGATAAACTGCTTTGTGACGTGTGAATTCATCTCTCAGAGTTACACTATTCTTTCATGGAGCCGTTTGCTAACAATGGTTTTGTGGAATCTGAGAAGGGATACTTTTGATCGTTTTGAAGGCTAAGGTGACAAAGGAAATATCCCCAGATAAAATCCAGAAAGAAGGTTTCTGAGAAACTACGTTTTAATGTGTGAATTCATCTCACAGTGATAGAAAACTCTTTCATGGAGCCGTTTGCTAGCACTGTTTTTGTGGAATCTGAGAAGGATATTTTGGATCACTTTGAAGCCAATGCTGACAAAGGAAACATCCTCAGATAAAAACCAGAAGGAAGCTTTCTGAGAATAGCTTTGTGATTTTTGAATTCATCTCACAGAACTACACCACTCTTTCTTGTAGCCATTGGCTAGCACTGTTTTTGTGGAATCTGAGAAGGAATATTTTTGATCACTTTGAAGCCTATGGTAACAAAGGGAATATACTCAGATATAAACCAGAAAGAAACTTTCTGAGAAACTGCTTTGTGATGTGTAAATTCATCTCGCAAATTAACAACATTCTTTCATGTAAGAGTTTGATATCACTGTTTTTCTGGAATCACAGAAGTGATATCTTGGATAGCATTGAATCCCATGGTGAAAACTGAGATATCTTCAGATAAAAACTGGAGAGAAGTCTTCTCAGAAACTGCTTTGTGGAGTTTGAATATATTTCACAGAGTTATAACACTGCTTTCATTGAGAAGTTTGTTAACACTGTTTTCGCAGAATCTGCAGTGAGATATATGTGAGCACACTGAGGCCTGAGACATCCTCAATTAAAAACAAGAAAGAAGCTTTCTGAGAAACTGCTTTGTGATGTGTGAATTCATCTCACAGAGGTACACTACTCTTTCATGGAGCCGTTTGCTAGCATTGTTTTTGTGGAATCTGTGAAGGGATACTTTTGATCACATTGAAGACTATGGTGATGAAGGAAATATCCTCAGATAAAACCCAGAAAGAAGCTTTCTGAGAAACTGCTATGTGATGTGTGAACTCCACTCACAGAGTTATATCAGTCTTTTATAAAGCCGGTGGCTAGCAATGTTTTTGGGGAATATGAGAAGGGATATTTTGGATCGCTTTGAAGCCTATGGTGACAAAGGAAATATTCTCAGGAAAAACTGGAAAGAAGCATTCTGAAAACCTGCTTTGTGATGTGGGACTGCATCTCACAGAGTTACAGCAGTCTTTCATGGAGGAGTTTGCTAGCACTGTTTTTGTGGAAGCACAGAAGTGATATTTTAGATAGCATAGAATCCTATGGTGAGAAATCAAATTTCTCAGATAAAAACTTTTGAGAAGTCTTCTCAGAAACTGCTTTGCAGTGTGTGAATTCATCTCACAGAGTTTCACCATTGCTTTCATTGAGAAATTTGCTAACAGTGTTTTCACAGTATCTGCAATGAGATATACAGGAGTGCATTGAGGCCTGTGTTTAAAAAGGAAATATCCTCCAATAAAAAGAAGAAAGAAGCTTTCTGAGAAACTACTTTGTGATGTGTGAATTCATCTCACAGTGTTACACAACTCTTTCATGGAGCAGTTTGCTAGCACTGTTTTCGTGGAATCTTAGAAGGGATAGTTTGGGTTGCATTGAAGCTTATGGTGACAAAGGAAATAACCTCAGATAAAAGCCAGAAAGAAACTTTTGAGTAGCTGCTTTGTGATGTGTGAATTCATCTCACAGAGTTATGCTACTCTTTCATGGAGCCGTTTGCAGCACTGATTTTGTGGAATCTGAGAAGGGATATTTTTATCACTTTGGAGGCTATGGTGACAAAAGAAATATCCACAGATAAAATCCAGAAAGAAGTTTTCTGAGAAACTGCTTTGTGATTTTTGAATTCATCTCACAGTGTTACACAACCCCTTCCTGGAGCCGTTTGCTAGCACTGTTTTTGTGGAATCTGAGAAGGGATATTTTGGATCTCTTTGAAGCCTATGCTGGCAAAGGAAATATCCTCAGATAAAAACCAGAAAGAACCTTTCTGAGAAACAGCCTTGTGTTTTGTGAATCATCTCACAAAGTTACACCACTCTTTCATGTAGCCGTTGACTAGCACTGCTTTTGTTGAATCTGAGAAGGGATATTTTTGATCACTGTGAAGCCTAAGTTGACAACGGAAATATCTTCTGATAAAAACAAGAAGGAAGGTTTCCAAGAAACTGCTTTGTTATATGGGAATTCATCTCACAGAATTACACTACTGTTTCATGGAGCCGATTGCTAGCACTGTTTTTGTGAAATCTGAGAAGGGATATTTTGGATTGCTTTGAAGCCTATGGTGACAATGGATGTATCCTCTGATAAAAACTAAAAAGAAGGTCTCTGAAAAACTGCTTTGGGACGTGTGAATTTATCTCACAAATTAACAACACTATTTCATGGAATAGTTTGGTAGCACTGTTTCTGTGGAATCACAGAAATGATACCTTGGATAGTATTGAATCCCCTGGTGAGTAATCAAATATCCTCAATTAAAAACTGGAGAGAAGACTTCTCAGAAACTGCTTTGTGGTGTGTGAATTCATCACACAGGGGTACAACATGCTTTCATTGAGAAGTTTGCTAACACTGCTTTTGCAGAATCTGCAGTGAGATATACGGGAGCAAACTGAGACTTGAAATATCCTCAGATAAAACAAGAAAGAAGCTTTCTGAGAAACTGTTTTTTGATGTGTGAATTCATCTCACAGAGTTACACTACTCTTTCATGGAGCCGTTTGCTACCACTGTTTTTGTGGAATCTGACTGAGTAGGTATATTTTTGATTGCTTTGAAGCCTATGGTGACAAAGGAAATATCCACAGATAAAATCCAGCAAAAAGCTTTCTGAAAAACTGCTTTGTAATGTGTGAATTCATCTCAGAGTGTTACACAACACTTTCATGGATACATTTAGCTAGTGCTATTTTTGTGGAATCTGAGAAGTGATATTTTGGTTAGCTTTGAAGCCTATGGTGACAAAGGAAATATTCTCTGGTAAAAACCAGAAAGAAGCCTTCTGAGAAACTGCTTTGTAATATGTGAATTCGTCACACAATGTTTCACTGCTCTTTCAAGGAGCAGTGTGGTAGGACTTTATTTGTGGAATATGAGAAAAAATATTTTGGATTCCTTGGAAGCTTGTGGTGACAAAGGAAATATCCTCAGATAAAACTTGAAAAAGCTTTATGAGAAACTGCTTTGTGATCAGTGTATTCGTCTCACAGAGATACACCTTTCATTACATTCAGCAGTTTGCTAACACTGTTTTTGTGGAAACTGCCATGGGATATTCCGAGGGCATTGAGTCCTACGGTGAAAAATTAAATATCCATAGATATGTACTGGAGGGAGGCCTTCTGAGAAACTGCTTTGTGATATGTGAATTCATCTCACAGAGCTACACCACTCTTTTCCTTGAGAAGTTTCCAAACAATATTGTCGTGGATTCTGCAATGGGGTATACAGGAGCACATTGATGCCTGAAATATCATCAGATAAAATCAAGAAATAAGCTTTCTGAGAAACAGCTCTGTGATGTGTGAATTCATCTCACAGAGTTATACCACTCTTTCTTGGAGACGTTGGCTAGCACTGTTTTTGTGGAATCTGAGAAGTGATATTTTGGATCACTTTGAAGCATACATTGGCAGAGGAAATATCCTCCAATAAGAACTTGAAAGAAGACTTCTGAGAAACTGCTTTGTGTTGTATGAATTCATCTCAAAGTGTTACACAACTCTTTCATGGATCTGCTTGCTAGCATGGTTTTTGTGGAATCTGAGGTGGGATATTTTGGATCTCTTTGAAGCCTATACTGACGAAGGAAATATCCTCAGATTCGTCTTACAGAGTTACACTACTCTTTCATGGATCCGTTTGCCAGCACTGCTTTTGTGGACTCTGAGAAGGGATAGCCTGATCAATTTGAAGCCTATGGTGACAAAGGAAATATCCTCAGATAAAAATCAGAAAGAAGCTTTCTGAGAAACAGTTTTGTGATTTGTGAATTCATCTCAGAGTTACACCACTCTTTTGTGGAGCTGTTGGAGAGCACTGCTTCTGTGGAATCTGAGAAGTGATGTTTTTGATCACTTTGAAGCCTGTGGTGACAAAGGAAATATCCTCAGATAAAAACTAGAAAGAAGCTTTCTGAGAAACTGCTTTGTGATGTGTGAATTCATCTTATAGTGTTACACCACTCTTTCATGGAAGAATTTGCTAGCACTGTTTTTGTGGAATCACACAAGTGATTTTTTGATAACATAGAATCCTAGGGTGATAAATGAAATATCCTCAGATAAAAACTGGAGAGAAGCCTTCTCAGAAACTGCTTTTTGGTGTGTGAATTCATCTCACAAAGTTACACCATTGCTTTCATTGAGAAGATTGCTAGCACTGTTTTCGTAGAATCTGCAATGAGATATACAGGAGCGCCTTGAGGCCCTTGTTTAAAAAGGAAATATCTTTTTCCTTTTTAAAAGAAGAAAGAAGATTTATGAGAAGCTGTTTTGTGATGTGACAATTCCTCACACAGAGTTACACTACTCTTTCATGGAGCAGTTTGCTAGCATTGTATTTGTGGAATCTGAGAAAGGACATTTTGGATCGCTTTGAAGCCTAGGGTAACAAAGGAAATATCCTCATATAAAAAGTAGAAATAAGATTTCTGAGAAACTTCTTTGTGACATGTGAATTCATCTCACAAATTTTCACCACTCTTTCACGGAGGAGTTTGTTAGCACTCTTTTAGTGGAATCACTGAAGTGATATCATGGATAGCATTGAATCCCATGGTGAAAAATGAAATATCCACACATAAAAACTGGAGAGAAGACTTCTCAGAAACTGCTTCGTGGTGTGTGAATTCATTTCACCGAGTTGCAACACTGCTTTCATTGAGAAGTTTGCTAACACTGTTTTTGCAGAATCTGCAATGAGATATACGGAAGGGCACTGAGGCCTGAAATATCCTCAGATAAAAACAAGAAAGAAGCTTTCTGAAAGACTGCTTTCTGATGTGTGAATTCACCTCACAGAGTTACACAACCCTTTTATTGAGCCATTTGATAGCAGTGTTTCTGTGGAAGCGTAGAAGGGATATTTTCTATCGTTTTGAAGCCTATGGTGATAAAGGTAATATCCTCAGATAAAACCAGGAAGAAAGTTTCTGAGGACTGCTTTGTGATGTGTGAATTCATTTCACAGTGTTACACAACTGTTTCATGGAGTAGTTTGGTAGCACTGTTATTGTGGAATCTGAGAAGGGATATTTTGGACCATATTGAAGGCTATGGTTAGAGAGGAAACATCCTCAGACAAAAACCAAAAAGAAGCTTTCTGAGAAACTGCTTTGTGATGTGTCAATTCATCTCACAATGTTACACAACACTTTCATGGAGCAGTTTGTTAGCACTGTTTTTATGGAATCTGAGAAGCGATATTTTTGATCGCTTTGAAGCCTATGGTGACAAAGGAAATATCCTCAGATAAAACCAGAAAGAAGGTTTCTGAGAACTGCTTTGTGATATGTCAATTCATCTCACAGTGTTACACAACTATTTTATGGAGTCATTTGCTAGCATTTTTATTGTGGAATCTGAGAAGGGATATTTTTGATCGCTTTGAAGCCTATAATGATAAAGCAAATATCCTCAGACAAAATCTAGAAAGAAGCTTTCTGAGAAACTGCATTGTGATGTGTGAATTCATCTCACAGCGTTGCACCACTCTTTCATAGAGGAGTTTGCTAGCACTATTTTTGTGGAATCACAGAAGTGATATTTTGGACAGCTTAGAATCCTATGGTGAAAAATGAAATATCCTCAGATAAAAACTGCACAGAAGCCTTTTTAGAAACTGCTTTGTGCTGTGTGAATTCATCTCACAGAGTTACACCATTGCTTTCATTGAGAAGTTTGCTAACACTCTTTTCGTGGAATCTGCAATGAGATATACGCGATTGCATTGAGGCACATGTTAAAAAAGGAAATACCTTCTGATAAAAAGAAGAAGGAAGCTTCCTGAGAAACTGTTTTGTGATGTGAGAATTCATCACACAGAATTACAGTACTCTTTCATGGAGCCGTATGCAAGCAATGATTTTGTGGAATCTAAGAAGTGAAATTTTGGATCGCTTTGAAACCTATATTGACAAAGGAAATATCCTCAGATAAAAACTAGAAAGAAACTTTCTGAGAAACTGCATTGTGATGTGTGAATTCATCTTACAGTGTTACACTACGCCTTCATGGAGCCGTTTGCAAGCACTGTTTTTGTGGAATCTGAGAAGAGATATTTTTGACTGCTTTGAAGCCTATGATGACAAAGGAAATATCCTCAGATAAAACCAGAAAGAAGGTATCTGAGAAACTGATTTGTGGTGTGTGAATTCATCTCACAGTGTTACACAATTGTTTCATTGAGCCGTTTGCTAGCACTGTTTTTATGGAATCTGAGAAGGGATAATTTGGATCGCTTTGAAGCCTATGGTGACAGAGGAAACATCCTCTGACAAAAACCAGAATGAAGATTTCTGAGAATCTGCTTTGTGATGTGTGAATTCATCTCACAATATTACACATCTCTTTCATGGAGCAGTTTGCTAGCACTGTTTTTATGGAATCTGAGAAGGGATACCTTTGATCGCTTTGAAGCCTAATGTGACAAGGGAAATATCCTCAGTTAAAAACTAGAAAGAACCTTTCTGAGAAACTGCTTTGTGTTGTGTGAATTCATCTCACACTGTTACATTACTCTTTTATGGAGGAGATTGCCAGCACTGTTTGTGGAATCACAGAAGTGATATTTTGGTTACCATATAATCCTATGGTGAGAAATGAAATATCCTCAGATAAAAACTGGAAAGAACCCTTCTCAGAAACTGCTTTGTGGTGTGTGAATCCATCTCAGAGATTTACACCATTGCTTTCATTGAGAAGTTGGCTAACACTCTTGTCGCAGAATCTGCAATGAGATATATGGGAGGGTATTGAGGCCTGAAATATCCTCAGATAAAAACAAGAAAGAAGCTTTCTGAGAAACTGCTTTGTGATGTGTGAATTCATCTCACAGAGTTACACTACTGTTTCATGGATCCGTTTGCTAACACTGTTTTTGTGGAATCTGAGAAGGGATATTTTTGATTGCTTTGAGGCCTATCGTGACAAAGGAAATATCCTCAGATAAAAACCAGAAAAAAGCTTTCTGAGAAACTGGTTTGTGATTTCTGAATTCATCTGAGATTGACATCAATCTTTCGTGGAGCCGTTGGCTAGCCCTGTTTTTGTGATATCTGAGAAGTGATATTTTAGATCACTTTGAAGCCCATGGTAACAAAGGAAATATCCTCAGTTAAAAACTAGAAAGAAGGCCTCTGAGAAACTGCTTTGTGAGTTGTGAATTCATCTCACAGAGTTACACCACTCTTTCTTGGAGGAGTTTGCTAGCAGTGTTTTTGTGGAATCTCAGATGTGATATTTTGGATAGCATTGAATCCAATGGTGAAAAATGAAATATCCTCAGATAAAAACTGGAGAGAAGCCTTCTCAGAAACTGCTTTGTGGTGTGTGAATTCATCTCGCAGAGTTACATCATTGCTTTCATCAAGAAGTTTGCAAACACTGTTGTCACAGTATCTGTAATGAGACACACAGGGGCACATTGAGGCCTGAAATATACTCAGATAAAAATAGAAAGAAGCTTTCTGAAAAAGTTCTTTGTGATGTGTAAATTCATCTCACAGAGTTACACTACTCTTTCATGGAGCCGTTTGCTAACACTGGTTTTATGGAATATGAGAAGGGATACTTTTGTTTCCTTTGAAGGCTATGGTGACAAAGGAAATATCCCCAGATAAAATCCAGAAAGAAGCTTTCGGAGAAACTACTTTTTAATGTAGAATTCATCTCACAGTTTTATAAAAACTCTTTCATGGAGCCGTTTGCTAGAACTGTTTTTGTGGAATCTGAGAAGGGTTATTTTTGATTGTTTTGAAGCCTATGGTGACAAAGGGAATATCCCCAGATAAAAATCGTAAAGAAGCTTTCTGAGAAACTGTTTTGTAATGTGTGAATTCATCACACAGTGTTACACAAATCTTTCATGGAAACTTTTGCTAGCACTGATTTTGTGGAATCTGAGAAGGGATATTTTGGATTGCTTTTAGGCCTATAGTGATAAAGGAAATATCCTCGGATAAAAAGTAGAAAGATACTTTGTGTGAAACTGTTTTGTGATCTATGAATCCATCTCACAGTGTTACACCACTGTTTCATGGAGGAGTTTTCTAACACTGTGTGGCATCACAGAAGTGATATTTTGGATAGCATAGAATCCTATGGTGAGAAATGAAATATCCTCAGATATAAACTGGTGAGAAGCCTTCTCAGTAACTTCTTTGTGGTGTGTGAATTCGTCTGACAGATTTACACCATTTCTTTCATTAAGAAGTTTCTCACACCAGTTAGAATGGCAATCATTAAAAAATCAGGAAACAATAGGTGTTGGAGAGGATGTGGAGAAATAGGAACACTTTTACACTGTTG
>NW_022306218.1:0-14255 GCF_002776525.5 Piliocolobus tephrosceles | reverse complement strand
ATGTACCCTAGAACTTAAAGTATAATAAAAAAAAAAAAAAAAAAAAAAAGAAGTTTGCTAACACTGTTTTCGCAGAATCGGCAATGAGGTATACAGGAGCTCTTTGATGCCTGTGTTTGAAAAGGAAATATCTTCAGATAAAAAGAAGAAAGAAGCTTTCTGAGAAACTGTTTTGTGATGTGAGAATCCATCACACAGTTACACTACTCATTCATGGAGCACTTTGCTAGGATTGTATTCGTGGAATCTGAGAAGGGAAATCCCCTCATATAAAAATTAGAAAAAAGCTTTCTGAGCAAACGTTTTCTGATGTGTGAATTCAGTTCACAGAGTTACACTGTTCTTTTCATTGAGTACTTTAGCACTTTGTTTGGGCAATCTGCAATGGGCAATTTTGGGGCGCCTTGAAGTCTTTGGTGTCAAAGGAAATATCCTCATATAGAAACTAGTGAAATATCCTCAAAAAAACAAAGGAAATATCCTCATATAAAAACGTTCATGATGGGTTGATTCATCTCACAGAGTTACATGATTCTTTTTATAGAGCAGCTTTGTAGCACTGTTTTTGAGGAATCAGAGATGGGATATTTTTGATCACATTGAAGCCTATGATAACAAAGGAAACATACTCAGATAGAAACTAGAAAGAAGCTTTCTGAAAGACTGCTTTGTGATGTGTGAATTCATCTCACCGAGTAACACTCTTCTTTTCAACGAGCAGTTTGTTAACACTATTTTCTTGGAATATGCAATGGGATAGTTCAGATCACTTTGAAGCTTATGGTTACAAAGGAAATATCCTCATATAAAAATTAGAAAGAAACTTTCTGAGAAACCGCTTTGGATGTGTTAATTCATCTCACAGAGTTACACGATTCTTTTCATGGATCAGTTTGGTAGAACTGTTTTATGGGAATCTGAGAAGGGATATTTTCGAACACATTGTAGCCTATGGTGACAAAAGAAATATCCTCAAATAAAAACTAGAAAGAAGCTTTCTGAGAAACTGCTCCATGATGTGTGAATTCATCATACAGAGGTACACCATTCGTTTCATGGAGCAGTTTGATAACACTGTTTTTGTGGAATCTGCAATAGGGTGATTTGGAGATTATTGAAGCCTATGGTGACAAAGGAAATATCCTCAGATTAAAACCAAAAAGAAGCTTTCTGTGAAACTGCATTGTGTTGTGTGAAATCATCTTACAGAGTTACAGCATTCTTTTCATTGAGAAGTTTGCTAACACGTGTTCCGAAGAATCTGCAATGGGATATTCCAGAGCACACTGAGGAATATGGTAAAAAAGAAATATCCTCTGTTAAAAACTAGAAAGAAGCTGTCTGAAAAACAGGCTTGGATGTGTGAATTAACCTCACAGAGTTACAACACTCTTTTCTTTCTTTCTTTTTCTTTTGAGACGGAGTCTCACTCTGTTGCCCAGGCTGGAGTGCAGTGGCATTATATCTGTTCACTGCAAGCTCCACCTCCTGGGTTTATGCCATTTTCCTGCCTCAGACTCCCAAGTAGCTGGGACTACAGGTGCCTGCCACCTCGCCCAGCTAGTTTTTTTTTGTATTTTTTAGTAGAGACAGGGTTTCACCGTGTTAACCAGGATGATCTTGATCTCCTGACCTCGTGTACGCCTCTCTGGGCCTCCCAAAGGGCTGGGATTACAGGCTTGAGCCACCACACCTGGTCTCAACACTCTTTTCCTAGAGCAGTTTTGTAGTACTCATTTTGGGGAATCTGAGAAAGGATACTTTGAATAGCATTGAAGCCTAAGGTGACAAAGGAAGTATCCTCAGATCAAAACTAGAAAGAAGCTTTCTGAGAAACTGCTTTGTGATGTGTGAATTCAACTTTGTGATGTGTGAATTCAACTCACATATTTACATGACACTTATCTTGCAGCTTTCTAACACTGTTGTCGTGGAATCTACAATAGGATATTTGGGAATGCATTGAAGCCTGTATTGACAAAGGAAATATCCTCAGACAAAAACCAAAAAGAAGCTTTCTGAGAAACAGCTTTGTGATGTGTGAATTCACCTCAAAGATCAACACCTTTATTTTCATGGAGCACTTTTCTAACACTATTTTTGTGGAATCTACAAAGGGATATTCGGGAGCGCATTGAGGCCTATGGTGAAAAAGATAATATCCTCAGACAAAAACTAGAAAGAAGCTTTCTGAGAAACTGCTTTGTGATTTGTGAATTTATCCCACAGAGTTACTTGATTCTTTCACGGAGCAGTTTGGTAGCACTTTTTTTGGGAAATCTGAGAAAGGATATTCGGGATCACATTGAAGCCTATTGTGACAAAGGAAATATCATCAGATGAAAACTGGAAAGAAGCTTTCTGAGAAGCTGCTTTGTGATGTGTGAATTCATCTCACAGAGTTACACCATTCTTTTCATGGAGCACTTTAATAGCACTGTTTTGGGGGAATTTGAGAAGGGATATTTTGGATAACATTTAAGCCTATGGTGAAAAAGGAAATATCCTCAGATAAAAACAACAAAGAATCTTTCTGAGAAACTTCTTTGTGATGTTTGTATTCATCTCACAGAGTACCACAATTCTTTTCTTGGAGCAGCTTGGTAAAACTGTTTTCACGGAATCTCAAATAGGATATTTGGGAGCGCATTGAAGCCTATGGTGGCAAAGGTAATATCCTCAGAAAAAACCAGAAAGAAGCATTCTTAGAAACTGCTTTGTGATGTGTGAATTAATCTCACAGATTTACACCATTCGTTTCATGGAATAGTTTGCTAACACTATTTTCGTGGAATCTGAAAAGGGATATTCGAGAGCTCAATGAGGCCTGTAGTGAAAAAGCAAATATCCTCAGACAAAAACTAGAAAGAAGCTTTCTATGAAACTGCTTTCTGACTTGTGAATTCATCTCATGGATTTACACGATTGTTTTCATGGAACAGCTTGGTAGCACTGTTTTTGAGGATCTGAGAAGGGATATTTTGGATCCCATTGAAGCCTATGGTGACAAAGAGAATACTCTCAGATAAAAACTAGATAGAAGCTTTCTGAGAAACTGATTTTTGATGTGTGTATTCCTCTCAAAGAGTAGCACAATCCTTTTCTTGGAGCAGCTTGCTAAGACACTTTTCCTGGATCTGCAAAGGGATATTTAGGAGCTAATTGAGGAATATAGTGAAAAAGGAATTATCCTCAGATAAAAAGTAGAAGGAAGCTTTCTGAGAAACGGTTTTGTGATGTGAGAATTCATCTGATAGTGTTACACCACACTTTTTATGAAGATGTTTATTAGCACCGGTTTTGGAGAATTTGAGAAGGGATATTTGGAATTGCATTGAGGTCTACAGTGACAAAAGAAATATCCTCAGATAAAAACTAGAAAGAAGTTTTCTGATAAACTGCTTTGGGATGTATGAATTCATCTCAGAGAGTTACAATGTTGTTTTCATTGAGCACTTTGTGAACACTATTTTCTTTTAATCTGCAATTGGATTGAATATTTCAGAGTGCATTGAAGCTTATGGTGACAAAGGAAATATCCTCATATAAAAACGAGAAAGAAGTATTCTGAGAAACCACTGTGTGATGTCTTAATTCATCTCATAGAGTTACACGGTTCTTATCATGTATCACTTTGGTAGTACTGTTTTTGAAGAATTTGCAATAGGATATATAAATATCCTCAGAAAAATACCAAAAGAAACTCTGAGAAACTGCTGACTGATGTGAGAATTCATCTCAGAAATTTACACCTTTCTTTTCATGGAGCAGTTGGCTAACACTATTTTTGTGGAATCTGCAAAGGGATATTCATGAGCGCATTGAGGCCTATTATGAAAAAGGAAATATCCTCAGACCAAAACTAGAAAGAAACTTTCTGAGAAACTGCTTTGTGGTTTGTGAATTCATCTCACAGTATTACATGATTCTTTTCATGGAGCAGTTTGGTAACACTGTTTTCTTGGAATCCGCAATGGGATATTTCAGAACGAAATGAAGCTTATGGTGACTGCTTGGTGAAATAAAAGAGGACACAAGTAAATGGAAGAACATACCATGCTCATGGATAGGAAGAATCAATATTGTGAAAACGGCCATACTGCCCAAGGTCATTTATAGATTCAATGCCATCCCCATGAAGCTACCAATGAGTTTCTTCACAGAACTGGAAAAAAACTGCTTTAAAGTTCATATGAAACAAAAAAGAGCCCACATTGCCAAGACAATCCTATGTCAAAAGAACAAAGCTGGAGGCATCACACTACCTGACGTCAAACTATACTACAAGGCTACAGTAACTGAAACAATGTGGTACTTTTACACTGTTAGTGAGATTGTAAATTAGTTCAACCATTGTGGAAAACAGTATGGCGATTCCTCAAGGATCTATTACTAGAAGTACCATATGACCCAGCCATCCCATTACTGGGGATATACCCAAAGGATTATAAATCATGCTGCTGTAAAGTCACATGTACAAGTATGTTTATTGTATTACAATTCACAACAGCAAAGACTTGGAATCAACCCAAATGTCCATCAGTGATAGACTGGATTAAGAAAATGTGGCACATTTACACCATGGAATGCTATGCATCCATAAGAAAGGATGAGTTTGTGTCGCTTGTAGGGACATGGATGCAGCTGGAAACCATCATTCTCAGCAAACTATCACAAGAACAGAAAAAAAAACACCACATATTCTCACTCATAGGTGGGAATTGAATATTGAGATCACTTTGACAGGGAAAGGGGAACATCACACACTGGGGCCTATTGAGGGGGAGGGTGACACTGGGAGTTAAACCTGATATAAATGATGAGTTGAAGGGTGCTGACGAGTTGATGGGTGCAGCACACCAACATGACACATGTATACATATGTAACAAATCTCCACGTTGTGCACATTTACCCTAGAACTTAAAGTATAATAAAAAATAAAAAAAACATTAAGAAATAAAATACTACTTGTAGTACTGGACTAGGTGTGGGGTATACAGTACTGAACAAAGCAAAAAAAAAAAAAAAAAAAGAAAAAGAAAAAAGAAAAAAGAAAAGAAAAGAAAATGAAATATCCTAATATAAAAACCAGAAAGAAGCTTTCTGAGGAAATGTTTTGAGATGTATTAATTCATCTCACAGAGTTTCCCATTTTTTCCCATGGAGCAGATTGTTAGTACTGTTTTTGTGTAATATTAACAGGGATACTTTGAATCACATTGAAGCCCATGGTGACAAAGGAAATATCCTCAGATAAAAACTAGAAAGAAGCATTCTGAGAAACTTCTATGTGATGTGTGAATTCATCTCACAGAGTTACACTGTTCCTTTCAGTGAGAAGTCTGCTTAAACTGTTTTAGTGGAAGCTGCAATAGGATATTTGGGAGTGCATTGAAGCCTATGCTGACAAAGGAAATATCCTCAGATAAAAACGGAATAGAAGCTTTCTGAGAAACTGCTTTGTGATGTATCAATTTGTCCCACAGAGTTACACTGTCTTTTTCATTGAGTAGCTTGCTAACACTGTTTTCCTGGAATCTGCTGTGGGATATTTTGGAGCGCATTGAAGCTTATGTTGACAAAGGAAATATCCTCAGACAACTAGAAAGAAGTTTCTGACAAACTGCTTTCCAATTTGTGAATTCATCTCAGAGACTTACAATTTCCTTTCATGGAGTAGTTTGTTAGCAATGATTTTGGGGATTCTGAGAAGGGATATTTTGGATCGCATTGAAGCCTATGGTGCTAAAGGAAATATCCTCAGATAAAAAATAGAAACAAGCTTTCTGAGAAACTGCTTTGTGATGTGTGTATTCATCTTCCAGAGTAGCATGATTATTTTCTTGGAGTAGTTTGATAAAACTGTTTTCGTGGAATCTGCAATAGGATATTTGGGATCGCATTGAAGTCTATGGTGACCAAGGAAATATCCTCAGACAAAAAAACAAAAATTAGCTTTCTGAGAAACTCCTATGTGATGTGTGAACTCCTCTCACAGGTTTACAACTTTCTTTTTGCGGAGCAGTTTCCTAACACTATTTTTGTGAAAACTGCAAAGGGATATTCACGAGCACAATGAGGACTGTTGTGAAAAACGAAATATCCTCAGAGAAAAACTAGAAAGGTTTCTATGAAAATGCTTTCTGATTTGTGAATACATCTCACAGATTTACACGATTCTTTTCATGGAGCATTTCCGTAGCACTGTTTTTAGAGAATCTGAGAAGGGCTACTTTGGATCATGTTGAAGCCTATGGTGACAAAGGGAATATTCTCAGATAAAAACCAGATGAAAGCTTTCTGAGAAACTGCTTTGTGATGTGCATGTTCATCTCAGAGAGTAGCACAATTCTTTACTTGGAACAGATTGCTGAAATTGTTTTTGGGAAATCTGCAAAGGAATACTTGGGAGCACATTGAGGAATATGTGAAAAAGGAGATATCCTCAGGTCAAAACAAAAAGAAGCTTTCTGAGAAAAGTTTTGTGATGTGAGAATTCATCTCACAGAGATACACCACAATTTTCATGAAGCAGTTTGGTAAGACTGTTTTTGGGGAATCTGAGAAGGGATATTTGGATGAGTATGGTGAGAAGGGAAATCTCCTCAGATAAAAACTAAAATGAAGCCTTCTGAAAAACTACTTTGTAATGTGTGAATTTATCTCACTGAGTTGCACTGTTCTTTTCATTGAACAATTTACTAATGCTGTTTTCTTGGAATCTGCAATGGGATATTCTGGAGTGCATTGAATCTTATGGTGACAAAGGAAACATCCTCAGACAAAAACTAGAAAGAAGCTTTCTGAGAAACTGCTTTCTGATTTGTGAATTCATCTCACGGAGTTACATGATTCTTTTAGTATATCAGTTTGTTAGAACAGTTTTTGGGGTATCTGAGAAGGGATATTTGTGATAGCATTGAAGCCTACAGTGAAAAGGTAATATCCTCAGAGAAAAACTAGAAAGAAGCATTCTGAGAAAGTTCTTTGTGATATGTGAACTCATCTCACATAGTTACACCTTCCTTTCCATGGAGCAGTTTGCTAACACTGTTTTCATGGAACCTACAAAAGGATATTTTGGAGTGCACTTAGGCCTATGGTGAAAAAGGAAAGCTCCTCAGATAAAAACTAGAAAGAAGCTTTCTGAGAAAGTTCTTTGTGATGTGTAAATTCATCTCAAAGAGTTACACCTTTCTTTTGATGTAGCAGTTTGCTAACACTGTTTTTGTTTAATCTGCAAGGGGATATTTGGGGTTGCATTGAGGCCTATGGTGAAAAACTAATTATCCTCAGATAAACACTACAAAGAAGCTTTCTTAGAAATTGCTTTGTGATGTGTGAATTCATCTCAGAGAGTTACACTGTTCTTTTCATTGAGCAGTTTGTTAACACTCTTTTCGTGGAATCTGCAAAGGGATATTTGGGAGCGCATTGAGGCCTATAGTAAAAAGGGAAATATCCTCAGATAAAAATTAGAAGAAAGCTTTCTGAGAAACTGCTTTGTGATGTGTTAATTCATCTCACAGAGTTGCACTTTTCTTTTCATGGAGTAGGTTGGTAAAACTGTTTTTTGGGGATCTGAGAAGGGATATTTCGGATCACAGTGAAGTCTATGTTGACAAAGGAAATACCCTCAGATGAAAACTAGAAAGAAGAGTTCTGAGAAAGCCCTTTGTGATGAGTGAATTCATCCCACAGAGTTACACCTCCTTTTCATGGAGCCGTTTGTTAACACTGCTTGTGTGGAATCTGCAAAGGGATATTTGGGAGCACATTAAGGCCTACAGTGAAAAACTAAATATCCTCAGTTAAAAACTGGAAAGAAATATTCTGAAAAATTGCTTTGTGATGTGTGAACTCATCCCACAATGCCACACTGCTGTTTCCACTGAGGATTTTGCTAACACCGTTTTTGTGGAATCTGCAAAGGGATATTTGGGAGCACATTGAGCTCCATGGTGAAGAAGAAAATATCAGCAGATAAAAACTAGAAAGAAGCTTTCTGAGAAACTGCTTTGTGACGTGTGAATTCTTCCCATGGAATTACACCTTTCTTTTCAGGGAGCAGTTTGGTAGCACTGCTTTTGGGGATCTGATAATGGATAATTTGGATTGTAATGAAGCTTATCATGACAAAGGAATTATCCTCAGCTAAAAACTAGAAAGAAGACTTTCTGAGAAACTTCCTTGTGATGTGTGAATTCAACTCAAAAGGTTACTCCTTTCTATTCATGGAGCAGTTTGCTGTCAATCTTTTCATGTAATCTGCAAAGGGATATTTGGGAGTACATTGAGGCCTATGGTGAAAAAAGAAATATCCTCAGATAAAAACGAGAAAGAAGTTTTCTGAGAAACTGCTATATGTTCCCCAAAAACAGTGCTACCAAACTGTTCCAAGAGAAGGAAGGTTTAACTCTGTCAGATGAATTTACATATCACAGTGCAGTTTCTCACAAAATATCTTTCCAGTTTTTATCTGAGGATGTTTCCTTTTTCACCATATTTCTCAATGTGCTCTCGAATATTCCATTGCAGAATAAACAAAAAAAGTGTTAACACACTTCTGGATGAAAAAAAGAAAAAAAGTTGTAACCCTGTGAGGGGAATGCACGCATCACAAAGCCATTTCCCAGAAAGCTTCTCTTTGGTTTTTATCTCAGGATAGTTCCTTCGCCACCATAGGCATCAATGCACAACAATATATCCTATTGCAGAGTCCATGAAAAAAATGTTATCAAACTGCTCCATGAGAATAAAGGTGTAATTCTGTGAGACGAATTCACAGATTACAAAGAACTTTCTCAGAAAGCTTCTTTCTAGTTTTTATCTTAGGATATTTCCTTTCTCACCATAGGCTTCAATGAGATCCAAAATATCCCTTCTCAGATTTCAGATTCCCCAAAAACACTGCTACCAAACTGATCCATGAAAAGAATCATGTAACTCTGTGAGATAAACTAACACATCAAAAATCAGTTTCTCAGAAAGCTTCTTTCTAGCTTTTACATGAGGATATTTCCCTTGTCACCATAAGCTTCAAGATGTTCAGAAATATCCCATTGCAGGTTCCAAGAAAACACTGTGGAAAAACTACTCAATGCAAAGAACAGTGTACCTCTGTGAGACGAATTCACACATCACTAGGCAGATTCTCAGAAAGCTTCTTTCTAGTTTTCATCTGAGGGTATTTCCTTTTTCACCATATTCCTCAATGTGCTCTCAAATATCCCATTGCAGAATAAAGGAAAAAAGTTTTAGGAAACTTGTTAATGTAAAGAATGATGTAACTCTGTGAGATGTATTCACACAAATCAAGACAAGTCTCAGAAAGCTGCTTTTTGGTTTTTATCTCAGGATAGTTCCTTTGTCACCATAGATTCAATGTGCTCCCAAATATCCTATTGCAGACTCCAGGAAGGAAGTGTTGTCAAACTGTTCCATGAGAAGAAAAGTTTAGCTCTGTGAGATGAGTTCACTAATCACAGATAACTTTCTGAGGAACATTCTTTCCAGTTTTTATCGGAGAATATTCCTTTCCGACCGTAGTCTTCAATGAGATCCAAACTATCCCTTCTCAGATTCCCCAAAAACACTCTACCATTATGATCCATGAAAAGAATCGTGTAACTCTGTGAGATAAACTAACACATCACAAATCAGTTTCTCAGAAAGCTTCTTTCTAGTTTTTATATGAGGATATTTCCTTTGTAACCATAAGCTTCAAGATGCTCCAAAATATCCCATTGCTGGTTCCAAGAAAACAGAGTAGAAAAACTGCTCAATGCAGGAAACAGTGTAAATCTGTCAGATGAATTCATACATCACTAAGCAGTTTCTCAGAAAGCTTCTTTACAGTTTTTAATCCGATTATATTTCCTTTGTCACCATAGACTTCAAGGCAATAACAAATATCCTATTACTGATTCCATGAAAACAGTGTTAGCAACCTACTCCAAGAAAAGAATCGTGTAACTCTGTGAGATGAACACACATATCACAAAGCTGTTTCTCAGAAAGCTTCTTTATAGTTTTTACCTGAGGATATTTTGTTTTTCACCATAGGCTTCAATGCAACAAAAATTATCCCTTCTCAGATTCCCCAAAAACAGTGCTAACCAACCGCTGCATGAAAATTATTGTGTAACTCTATGACATGATTTCACACACCACAAAACTGTTTCTCAGAAAGCTTCTTTCTAGTTTTTCTCTGAGGATATTTACTCTTTCACCATAGGTCCAAATGCACTCCTGAATATCCCAATGCAGATTCCAGGAAAAAGGTGTTAGCAAACTTCTCAATGAAAGGAATGCTGTAACACTGTGAGATGAATTCACATATCACAAAGCAGTTTCTCAGAATGTTTCTTTCTAATTTTTTTCTGAGGATATTTCTTTTTTCAGTATAGGCCTCAGTGCACTCCAAACTATCCCTTTGTAGATTCCACGAAAACCATGGTTGGAAACTGCTCCAGAAAAGAAAGGTGTAACTCTGTGAGATGAATTCACATATCACAAAGAAATATCTCAGAAAGCTTCTTTCTAGTTTTTATCTGAGGATATTTCCTTTGTCACCTTAGGCTTCATTGCAATAGAAAATAACGCTTCTCAGATTCCCCAAAAACAGTTCAACAAAACTGATCCATGAAAAAGTCGTGTAGCTCTCTGAGATGAATTAATACATCACAAAGCGATTTCTCAAAAAGCTTCTTTCTAGTTTTTGTCCGACGATATTTCTTTTGTCACCATAAGCTTCAATGCGATCCAAAATATCCCTTCTCAGCTTCCCCAAAAAGAGTGCTACCAAACTGTGCCATAAAAATACAGGTGTAACTTTGTGAGGTTAATTCACATATAACTAAGCAGTTTCACAGAAAGCTTCTCTTTTTGTCTGATATCATTTCTTTTGTCACCAAAGGCTTCAATGCACTCTGAAATATCCTATTGCAGATTCCATGAAAACAGTGTTAGCAAACTGCTCCAAGAAAAGTGTGGTGTAACTCTGTGATATGAATTCACACATCACAAGGCATTTTCTCTGAATGTTTCCTTCTAGTTTTTATCTGAAGATATTTCCTTTTTCACCATAGGTCTCAACTCACTCCCAAATATCATTTTGTAGACTCCACAAAAAGAGTTAGTAAACAGCTCCATGAAAAGAAAGGTGTTACTCTGTGAGATGAGTACACACATCACAAAGAAGTTTCTCAGAAAGTTTCTTGCTGGTTTTTATCTACTTCCATTTTCACCCTAGTCTTCAAGGTGATCCAAAATATCCCTTCTCAAATTCCCTAAAAACAGTGCTACCAAACTGTTCCATGAAAGGAATGGTGTAACTCTGTAAAATGAATTGACACATCACAAAGCTGTTTCTCCAACCGCTTCTTACTAGATTTTAACTGTGCATATGTCCGTTTTCTCCATATTCCTCAATGCTCTCTGGAATATCCCATTGCAGATTCCACGAAAAAAGTGTTAGCAACCTTCTCAATGAGAAGAACTTGGTAACTCCATGAGATGAAATCACACATCACAAAGCAGTTTCACAGAAAACTTCTTTTTGATTTTTATCTGAGGATATTTTCTCTTTCACCATAGGTCTCAATTTGCTCCCAAATAACCCTTGGCAGACTCCAAAAAACAGTTTGAGCAAAAGACTCCATGAAAAGAAAGGTGCAACTCTGTGAAATGAATTAACAAATCACAAAGAACTTTCTCAGCAACCTTCTTTGTAATTTTTATCTGAGTATATTTCTTTTGTAACTATAGACTTCAATGTGATTCAAAATATCTCTTCTCAGATTCCCCAAAAACAGTGCTACCAAACTGCTCCATGAAAAGTGTTGTGTAACTCTGTGAACCGAATTCACACAACACAAAGCAGTTTCTCATAAAGCTTCTTTCTAGTTCTTTTCTGAGGATCATACCTTTGTCACCTTAGGCTTCAATGATATCCAAAATATCCCTTCTCAGACTCCCGAAAAACAGTACTACAAAACTGCTCCATGAAAAGAATGGTGTAACTCTGTGAGATGAATTGACACCTAATAAAGCAGTTTCTCAGAAAGCTTCTTTATAGTTTTTATATGAGGATATTTTCTTTCTTACCATTTTCCTCAATGAGCTCCGCAATATTCCGTGGCAGATTCCAGTAAAAAAGTGTTAGCAAACTTCTCAATTAAAGGAACTTTGTGACTCTGTGAGATGAATTGGAACATCACAAAGCAATTTCACAGAAAGCTTCTTTTTGTTTTTGATATGAGGATATTTCCTTTGTCACAACAGACATCGATGTGCTTCCAAATATCCTATTGCAGATTCCAAGAAAACAGTGTTATCAAACTGCTCAATGAAAATCATAGTGTAACTCTGTGAGATGAATTCACACATCACAAAGCAGTTTCTCAGAAAGTTTCTTTCTAGTTTTTATCTGGGGATGTTTCCTTTTCACTATAGGCCTCAAAGTTCTCACAAATATCCCTTCTCAGTTTCCCCAAAACAGTGCTACCAAACTGCTACATGGAAACAGTCTTGTTACTCTGTGAGATAAATTCACAAATCACAAAGCAGTTTGTCAGAAAGTTTCTTACTAGTTTTTATCTGAGGATATTTGCTTTGTCACCCTAAGCTTCAATACACTCAGAAGTATCACTTTGCAGATTCCAAGAACACAGTGTTAGCAAACTCCTCAATGAAAAGAACAGTGTAACTGTGTGAGATGGATTCACATTTTGAAAAGCAGTTTCTAAGAAAACTTCTTTTTTGTTTTTATCTGAGGATATTTCCTTTGTCACCATAGGCTTCTATGTGATCCAAATTATCCTTTCTCAGATTCCCCAAAAATGGTGCTACCAACTGCTCCATGAAAAGAATCGTGCAATCCTGTGAGATGAGTTAACACATAACCAATCAGTTTCTCAGGGAGTTTCTTTCTAATTTTTTTTCTGAGGTTATTTCTTTTTCCACCCTAGCCTTCAATGCACTCCCAAATACCCTTCTCAGACAGCTCAAAAACAGTGATACCAAAGTGCTCCCTCAACAGAAACGTTTAGGTCTATGTGATGAATGCACACATCACAAAGGAGATTCTCAGAAAACTTCTCTCCACTTTTTAACCTGAAAATATTTCTTTTCTCAGCACTGGACTCTGGGCACTCCCGAATATCCCTTTGCAGATTCCACATAAACAGTGTTACTGAACTGCTCAATGAAAAGAAAAGTGTAACTCTGTGAGATGAATTCACCCACCACAAAGCAGTTTCTCAGAGCTTCTTTCTAGTTTACATCTGAAAATATTTCCTCTTTCACCATAGGCTTCAATATGCTCCCAAATATCTCCTCTCAGATACCACAAAACAGTGATGCTGAACTGCTCAATCAACAAAAAGTTAAGCTCTATGAAATGAATACACACATCACAAAATCGTTTCTCAAAAATCTTCTCTCCAGTTTTTATCTGAAGTTATTTCCATTTTCATCGTAGACCTCTAGGAACTCCCAAATATACCTTTGCAGATTCCTTAAAAACAGTGCTATTAAACTGCTGAAAGAAAAAAATGGTGTAACTCGGTGTGATGAATTCACCCACCAAAAAGAAATTTCTCAGAAAGTTTCTTTGTAGTTTTAATCTCAGGATATTTCCTTTTCCACTGTCGGCTTCCATGCACTCCAAAATAACCCTTCTCAGACACCACAAAAACAGTGCTACCAAACTGATCCATGAAGACAATCCTGTAACACTGTAAGATGAATTAACACATCACAAGTAGAGTTCTCAGAAAGCTTTGTTCCCGTTTTTATATGAGTATATTTCCTTTGTCACCCTCAGCTTCATTGCACTCCATAATATCCCATTGCAGATTCCAAGAAAACAGTGTTAGCAAACTGCACAATGAAAAGAACAGTGTAGCACTGTGAGACGAATTCACTCATCACAAAGCAGTTTCTCAGAATTCTTCTTTTTGTTTTTTGTTTTTTTTAATACTTTAAGTTCTAGGGTACATGTGCATAATGTGCAGGTTTCTTAAATATGTATACATGTGCCATGTTGGTGTGCTGCACTCATCAACTCGTCAGCACCCATCAATTCATCATTTATATCAGGTATAACTCCCCAATGCAATCCCTCCCCCCTCCCCCCTCCCCATGATAGGCCCCACTGTGTGATGTTCCCCTTCCCGAGTCCAAGTGAACTCATTGTTCAGTTCCCACCTATGAGTGAGAACATGCGGTGTTTGGTTTTCTCTTCTTGTGA
>NW_022306216.1:0-3994 GCF_002776525.5 Piliocolobus tephrosceles | reverse complement strand
ATCAAAGGTCTTCATGGCAGCCCCTCCCATCACAGGCCCAAAGGCCTAGTAGAAAAGGTGGTTTCGTAACCTGGACCCAGGGTCCCTCTGCTGCGTGCAGCCTAGGGACTTGGTACCCTGCATCCCAACCACTCCATCCAAGGTTGAAAGGGGCCAACATAGAGCACAGGCCATGGCTTCAGAGGGGGTACCCAAGCCTTGGCAGCTTCCATGTGTTATCAAGCCTGTGAGTACACAGAAGTCGAGAATTGGGGTTTGGGGACCTGTTTCTAGATTTCAGAATATGAACGGAAACACCTGGATGTCCAGGCAGAAGTTTGCTGTAGGAACAGGGCTCTCACGGAGAACTTCTGCTAGGATGATGTGGAAGGGAAATGTGGGGTTGAAGCCCCAACACAGAGTAGCCACTGGAGTACTGCCTAGTGGAGCTGTGAGAAGATGGCCACTGACCCCGAGAACCTAGAATGACAGATCCACTGACAGGTTGCACCGTGCACCTAGAAAAGCCGCAGAAACTCAATGCCAGCCCATGAAAGCAGCAGGAGGTAGGGTGTAACCTGCAAGCCACAGGGGTAGAGCTTCCTAAGACTATGGGAACCTACTTCTTGCATCACTGTGACCTGGATATGAGACATGGAGTCAAAGGAGATCATTTTGGAGCTTTAAGATTTGACTGCCCTGCTGGATCTTGGACTTGCATGGGTCCTATAGCCCTTTTGTTTTGGTCAATTTCTCCCATTTGGAAGGACTGTGTTTACCCAATGCCTGTACCTCCATTGTATCTAAGAAATAACTAACTTACTTTTGATTTTATAGGCTCATGTGCAGAAGGGACTTGCTTTGTCTCAGATGAGACAGGACTGTGGACTTTTGAGTTAATGCTGAAGTGAGTTAAGACTTTGGGGGACTGTTGGGAAGAAATGATTGATTTTAAAATGCGAGGACATGAGATTTGTGAGGGCCCAGGGATGGAATGATACGGTTTTGTTGTGTCCCCACCCAAATCACATCTTGAATTCCCACATGTTGTGAAAGGGACCTTGTGGGAGGTAATTGAGTCATGGGGGCAGGTCGTTTCCATGCTGTTCTCATGATTATGAATAATTCTCTCCAAATCTGACCGTTTTGTATGGGGGAGTTTTCCTGAACAAGCTCTCTCTCTTTGCATGCTGCCATCCACCTAAGATGTGACTTGCTCCTCCTTGCCTTTCACCGTGAATGTGAGACCTCCCCAGCCATGTGGAACTGTAAGTTCATAAAGTATAATTTAAAAAATTTCAGTTAAACAGTACCAAATAAATTTTATCATTTTTTCAAGGAATTATTGAGCTGTGTAAAAAAAAAAAAAAAAAGCAAAACAAAAAAAACCTTCTCTCTTTTGTTAATTGCCCAGTCTCAGGTATGCCTTTATCATCAGCATGAAAATGGATAAATACAGACTGACATTCTATTTGTACTGATGATCCACTAAGGAACACTGATGTCTCTATGATATTTCTCCCAAAAGTCTCTAATCTAAATATAATCATTAGGAAACATCAGACAGACACACCTAGATTAATGGATATTCTATAAAATATTTGGCTTATGTTTTTCAAAAATTTCAAAGCTACACAAGCTAGAAAAGGGCTGAGGGTATGTTCCACTCAACTAAAAGTGGCTAACTTGATGCTAATTTCAGGCAATCCTCAGATTGAGCTATGGCCAAGGTGATAGTGGTAGTTGATGGGATATAGTACTGAAAATATTGAGACATTTAAAAAATATTGAGTATGGACCAGAATTATATAGTAGTATTGTATCAATGATAAATTACTGGTTTTGATTGCACTCTTGTAGTTTTGTTACAGAAACTCCTTATTCTTAAGAGATGGTACCTCTACCCTCAAAATATTCAAAGTTTTTGTACTATCTTTTCAACTTCTCAGTAAGTTTCAAATTAGGTAATATAAAAGGTTACAATGTATGGTATAGAGAAAATAAAGACATTTTCTTTAGCATTAATAAATGTCCATTTTACCGTAGCTGGGTTGAACTATATATTAACTTTAATTATTGAGTTATAAGTTACCCAATCAACAATTAATCAGCCGGTGTTAAATTGGCAATATTTGTGCATATGGTATTACACACAGAAATTGGGAGAAATAAAAGATACCTTGGACATGGCTCAGTATTCATAAAGCTTTTAATCTGGTTTGAGATCAAAACTATCAAATATAAATATGACTGAGTTGGGTGATATGTGGAATATTGAGATATGGGAAAGAAAACATACCTTGAAAGGACCACACTGTGAAACAGTAGATTTATTAAATGAGCAGCCTCATGGTTTATCCAGTGCATCTGGATGAGAGAACGAGAAATCTGGGGGGAAATGTGAAATGAGAAATGTATTTATTGAGTATCTAATATATGCTTGTCATTATGCTCAGTGTTTGCTACCTTATTTATTCATCATCACAATGCTGTGAGTTTCATTTGTTTGTTTGTTTGTTTGTTTCTCACAATTTAGAAATTGGAAAATGGTTACTGAGAAAGTTTAAATAACTTACCCAAGTTTGTGGAGTCAGGATTTGCATTCATGTGGCTCTCATTTAAAAGCCAATTCCTAAAATAAAATATAGCAACCAAGTAATAAAGACCTTAATAAACCATCTTAATCTATCTCTTTGATTTTCCCATTGAAAAAAAGAGAGTGTTAATAGCAACCCGCAGTTTATTTCATCCCTAATCTAACTGGGAAACTAAAATAACTGCCAAATTCCCTCATTAACATGCTAGTAACAGACCTCACAAAGGAAGCCTCCATATCCTATGTTAGCCTTCACTAGCATGAGTGTCCTTATCAACAAAATGCTTTTAGATGATGTACCAGGACCATTCTGATTGCTTGAGTCAAATAAAATAAACTGAAATGTACAGTTTCATAAGTCAAAAAGTATCATTTAAGCTATGCAATTATTAGATTATAAACTAGGGATTTTGGAACCTAAATTGCATGATGATGTTCCACTTGCATGTTTAATTTGGTCCAGGGAACATTCTCATATGGTGAAGAAATACTTGGGAAGACATGTGGCTGCTCCATAATATCATGTGATTAGCTTTGTCCTTGACGTTATTATTAAACCTTGATACTGAATGTGATCTCTGATTTATGTGAGTCTGAACTGACAATGCAACGTTTTGTGTTATTGTATCATCTTTGCGTGGTATTCTCCTCTTTAAAAACTTCTTACCATAGCATTTATTGATTTAATCTAAACTTACTGAATACTCTTTATGTGGTAATAATGGGGCTGGGCACCATATATAGAAATGGCCAGATTCAGTCAAATATCGTTTCAGTCATTATGGCCTCCTTGCCAGATTAGATTTTATGTTTTTCCCCTATGTTCTTATGGCATTTTGAATATATGTCTATTTTGATGTATTATTTACTGTATATTCATACCATTTGTTAATATCTCTGTGTCCTGGTCCCCAAAAAGTCTATAAAAAAAGAAACTAATTCTCATTTCTTCATTGTAACTTTCTTAATAACAAGTATAGTGCACTGCAAAAAAAAAAAAATTATAAATATTTGTGGAAATATAAAAGATTTTTATCTTTGCTTCTTATATTGTCCTTACTTGCCTGTAGTTACTACTTAGTTAAAATTAATAAAAGATCTCTATCAGGCACAAAAGCCTCAAGTAAAAAAATAAAATAAAATTATCATTTCATTGGATGAGCTCTGTGGGGAAATATGGTTATCTTTACATTTATAAAGGCTTTTCTTCTTTCCCTTTACTTTTTTTCCCCTAAGTACCTTGCTTAGAAAAGCAGAAACACAAAGACCATCAGAGAGAAAAGTTAAATTTGACACCATTTTCTTATTTAATTCTAAGAAATTTGTGTTGATAATAATTAAATTAATCATGTATCTTCCAAATTTTATTAAATGACTTCCCAACAAGTTCACTGGCTTTATTGAGCACCCAGCTTCTCT
>NW_022306215.1:0-8765 GCF_002776525.5 Piliocolobus tephrosceles | reverse complement strand
GCCACTGCACTTCAGCCTGGGTGACAGAGTAAGATTCCATCTCAAAAATAAAATAAATAAATAAATAAATAAATAAAACAAAAAATAAAATACAACATTTTTTAAAAACAGAAACCATGAAGCTGCAATTAAAACATTGTAGTGGCCAGGCGCGGTGGCTCACGCCTGTAATCCCCCAGCACTTTGGGAGGCTGAGGCGGGTGGATCACGAGGTCAGGAGATGGAGACCATCCTGGCTAACACAATGAAACCCCATCTCTACTAAAAATACAAAAAAATTAGCCGGGCGTGGTGGCAGGCGCCTGTAGTCCCAGCTACTTGGGAGGCTGAGGTAGGAAAATGGCGTGAACCCGGGAGGCAGAGGTTGCAGTGAGCTGAGATCGCACCACTACACTCCAGCCTGGGCGACGAGCGAGACTCCATCTCAAAAAAAAAACAAAAAACAAAAAAACCATTGTAGTATTGAACTGGGAATAGGCAAACAGACCTTCAAAACAGAACGAAGAGCCCAGATAACAAACCTATGTATACAAGGGAATTTAGATGATGATAAAGGTGTTTCTAAATAGTGAATAAAGAATGACCTATTCAGGCCAGGCATGATGGCTCACACCTGTAATCCCAGCACTTTGGGAGGTCAAGGCGGGAAATCACTTGAGGTCAGGAGTTTGAGACGAGCCTGGCCAACATGGTGAATCCCTGTTTCTACTAAAAATACAAAAATTAGCCAGGCATGATGTCATGTGCCTGTAATCCCAGCTACTTGGGAGGCTGGGGCATGAGAATCCCTTGAGCCCGAGGGGCAGAGATTGCAGTGAGGTGAGATCGAGCCACACCACCACTCCAGCCTGGGTGACAGAGTGTGACTCCGTCTCAAAAAAAAGGTCAGGTGCAGTAGCTCATGCCTGTAATCCCTGCACTTTGGGAGGCCGAGGTGGGTGGGTCACCTGAGGTCAGGAGTTCAAGACCAGCCTGGCCAACATAGTAAAACACCGTCTACTAAAAATACAAAAATTAGGCAAGTCACAGTGGCTCACGTCTGTAATCCCAGCACTTTGGGAGGCCGAGGTGGGCAGATCATAAGGTCAGGAGATCGAGACTACCTTGGCCAACATGGTGAAACCCTGTCTCTACTAAAATACAAAAAATTAGCCTTGTGTGGTGGTGCGTGCCTGTAATCCAGGCTACTTGGGAGGCTGAGGCAGGGGACTCACTTGAATCTGGGAGGCAGAGGTTGCAGTGAGCTGAGATTGCGCCACTGCACTCCAGCCTGACGACAAAGCAAGACTCCATCTCAACAAAACAAAACTAAACAAAAAAACAAAAATTAGCTGGGTGTGGTGGCATGTGCTGGTAGTCCCACCTACTTGGGAGGCTGAGGCAGGAGAATCGCTTAAACCCAACAGGCAGAGATTGCAGTGAGCCAAGATAGCACCACTGCACTCTAGCCTGGGAAACAGAGTGAGACTCTATAAAACAAACAAACAAAAAAAAAAAAAAAAAAACAAAAAAACAAAGGGCCGGACGCAGTGGCTCAAGCCTGTAATCCCAGCACTTTGGGAGGCCGAGACGGGTGGATCACGAGGTCAGGAGATCGAGACCATCCTGGCTAACACGGTGAAACCCCGTCTCTACTAAAAAATACAAAAAACTAGCCGGGTGAGGTGGCAGGCGCCTGTAGTCCCAGCTACTCGGGAGGCTGAGGCAGGAGAATGGCGTAAACCCGGGAGGCGGAGCTTGCAGTGAGCTGAGATCCAGCCACTGCACTCCAGCCTGGGCGACAGCGAAACTTCATCTCAAAAAAAAAAAATGACCTATTTAATACGTGGTGTTGGGATTAAAAATAATCAAATTAGGCCTGGCGTGATGGTTTATGCATGTAATCCCATCCCAGCACTTTGGGGGGTGGAGGCGGGTAGATCATCTGAGGTCAAGAGTTTAAGACCAGCCTGGCCAACATGGGTAAACCCTGTGTCTACTAAAAATACGAAAATTAGTCAGGCATGTTGGCGCACGCTTGTAATCCCAGCTACTCGGGAGGCTGAGGCAGAAGAATTGCTTGAACCTGGGAGGCAGAGGTTGCAGTGAGCCAGGATTGTGCCATTGCACTCCAGCCTGGGTGATAAGAGCAAAACTCCATCTCAAAAGAAAAAAAAAAAATTATCAAATTAGAAAAAATAAATCTAAATCCCATCTCCCACCAAACACATATTCTGGGTAGATTAAAGAACCCAATTTGAAAAAATAGGAATTTAAAGTATTAGCATTTTGACTGGTGCAGTGAGTTATCCCAGCACTTTGGGAGACCAAAGCAGGAGGATTGCTTGAGTCTAGAAGTTTGAGACGAGCCTGGGAAACGTGGCAAAACCCCATCTCTTCCAAAAATATAAAAATTAGCCAGGCAGAGTGGCACGCCACTGTAGTTCCAGCTACTTGGGAGGCTGAGGCAGGATTGCTTTTTTTTTTTTGAGACAGAGATAGAGTCTCACTCTTTCACCCAGGCTGGAGTGCAGGAGTAGGATCTTGGCTCACTGCAACCTCCGCCTCCCAGGTTCAAGTGATTCTCCTGTTACAGCCCCCCAGGTAACCAGGATTCCAGGCAAGTGCCACCATACCTGGCTAATTTTTGTATTTTTGGTAAAGATGTGATTTCACCATGTTGGCCAGGCTGATCTTGAACTCCTGACCTCAGGTGATCTTCCTGCCTCAACCTCCCAAAGTGCTGGAATTACACGCATGAGCCACTGTGCCCGGCTGAGGCAGTATCGCTTTAACCTAGGAGGCAGAGTTTGCAGTGAGCCAAGATAGCGCCACTGCACTCCAGCCTAGGTGACAGAGCGTCACCTAGGGTCTTTTGAGACAGGGTCTTGCTCCGTCACCTACCCTTGTCTCCTCGGCTAGGCCTCGGAAAAAAATTAAATAAATCAATACATAAAATATTAGCATTTTGTACATATCTTTCAGGGCCCTTTCAATGAGTTAACATACATATTTATATATACACCTATACACATTCACACACACACTTACACAAACTGTTTTCATTGATAAAAGGCTATATTGTAAATACTAGTTTGCTTTTTTCACTCAATAGAGGCTGCTATTATTTTCCTAATTTCACAAATGAGCAAACTAAGTCACAGAGAGGTAAGGTTCCCTGCCCAAGGTCACATGGATAAGAAGATGTGGAGTTGGGATTCTCTTTAAAGTATTATTTTAATTTTATTTTTTTGAGACAGGGTCTTGCTCTGTCACCTAGCTGGAGTGTGGTGGCACAATCTCGGCTCACTGCAACCTCCACTTCCTGAGCTGAAGCCATTCTCCCATCTCAGCCTCCCTAGTAGCTGGGACTACGGGTGTGCACCACCATGTTTGGTTAATTTTTTTTTTTTTTTTTTGAGATGGAGTTTTGTTGTTGTCACCCAGGCTGGAGTGCAGTGGCATGATCTCGGCTCACTGCAACCTCCGCCTCCCAGGTTCAAGCGATTCTCCTGCCTCAGCCTCCTGAGTAGGTGGGATTACAAGTACCTGCCACCACGCCTGGCTAATTTTTGTATTTTTAGTAGAGACAGGGTTTCACCATGTTGGCCAGGCTTGTCTCAAACTCCTGACTTCAGGTGAGCCACCTGCCTTGTCCTCCCAAGGTGCTGGGATTATAGGCATAAGCCACCATCCCGGCTGAGGTTAATTTTTGTATTTTTTGTAGAGATGGGGTTTCCCTATGTTGCCAAGGCTAGTCTTGAACTCCTGAGCTCAAGTGATCCTCCTGTCTTGGTGTCCCAAAGTGCTGGAATTA
This sequence comes from Piliocolobus tephrosceles, assembly GCF_002776525.5. Taxonomy (NCBI): domain Eukaryota; kingdom Metazoa; phylum Chordata; class Mammalia; order Primates; family Cercopithecidae; genus Piliocolobus; species Piliocolobus tephrosceles. The sequence goes on along the minus strand of NW_022306215.1, from coordinate 4,969 downwards.
CAGGAATGACCCACTCCCCCAAGCCTCAATTTTGATTAATTAATTATTTTTGAGACAGGGTATCCCTTTGTTGCCCAGGGTGGTCTCGAACTCCTGGACTCAAGCAAACCTCCCACCTCAGCCTCCTGAAGTGCTGGAATTACAGGCATGAGTCACTGTACCCGGTCAAGGGATTCTAATTCTAGCTGTCTGGCTCTAGACTACCTTTTGTTGGTCTGTAAGGCCAAAGCCTGTGATAGAAAGTTTTAGAGGATGTTGAAAAGAAAAATGACATGTTTTGTGCTTTAAAAAAAAAATTTTTTTTTTTTTTTGAGACAGAGTTTAGCTCTTGTTGCCTAGGTTGGAGTGCAATGGTGCCATCTTGGCTCACTGCAACCTCTGCCTCCCGGGTTCAAGCGATTCTCCTGCTTCAGCCTCCCAAGTAGCTGGGATTACAAGCATGCACCACCATGCCCGGCTAATTGTGTATTTTTAGTAGAGATGGGGTTTCGCCATGTTGGCCAGGCTGGTCTTGATCTCCTGAGGCGGCTCACACCCGTAATCCCAGCACTTTGGGAGACTGAGGTGGGTGGATCACCTGAGATCGGGAGTTTGAGACCAGCCTGGCCAACATGGTGAAAACCCATCTGTACTAAAAATAAGAAAAATTAGCCAGGCATGGTGACAGGCACCTGTAATCCCAGCAACTCAGGAGGCTGAGGCAGGAGAATCGCTTGAACCTAGGACATGGAGGCTGCAGTGAGCCAAGATCACGCCATTGCACTCCAGCCTGAGCAACAGGGCGAGAGTCTGTCTCAAAAAGAAAAAAAGGAAAAATCCCACCTTCTATCTTGAAAAGAATAAATCTTTTTTTAAAAAGAAAAAGAATAAAAATAAAATGTATTGGGCTGGGCACGGTGGCTCATGCCTGTAATCCCAGCACTTTGGGAGGCCAAGGAGGGCAGATTAGCTGAGGTCAGGAGTTTGAGACCAGCCTGGCCAACATGGCGAAACACCATCTCTACTAAAAATACAAAATTAACCAGGCATGATGATGCATGCCTGTAGCCCCAGTTACTTGGGAGAATGAGACAGGAGAATCGCCTGAACCCGGGAGGTGGAGGTTGCAGTGAGCCAAGATTGTACCATTGCACTCCAGCCTGGGTGGCAAGAGCAAAACTCTGCCTCAAAAAATAGAAATAAATAAATAAAAAATAAAACGTACCGCACTCCAACATGGGTGACAGAGTGAGAGCCTGTCTCTACAAAAATAAGAACTATTTTAAAGCAGGGAGACTAGTTACAGGACTACTGCTCACATCCAAAGACACACTGAGAGTGGCTTGGACTAGAGCTTCAGGTAGTGGTAAGTGCTAAAGTCAGGACATATCTCAGAGGTATAGCTCATGGGAATTGCTTGTGGACTGAATGTGAAATTTGGAAGAGGAAAACTCACGGAAAACTTGTGATTTGTTTTTTCTGTTTTTTTTTTTTTTGAGATGGAGTCTTGCTCTGTCACCCAGGCTGGAGTGCAGTGGCACAATCTTGGCTCACTGCAACCTCCTGGGTTCAAGCAATTCTCCTGCCTCAGCCTCCCGAGTAGCTGGGATTACAGGTGACCACCACCATGCCCAGTTAATTTTTGTATTTTTAGTAGAGACAGGGTTTTGCTATCTTGGCCAGGCTGGTCTTGAACTCCTGACCTCAGGTGATCTGCCCACCTTGGCCTCCCAAAGTGCTGAGATTACAGGTGTTAGCCACCATGCCTGGCCAAACTTGTGAATTTTTGGCCTAAGTAAATGGAGAGTGATAGTGGTATTGAGCTGGGAAATACTGGGGGAGTGGCAGGTTTGGAGGTAAAGTTGATAATTTTGTTTTATTTAAGACATGTTAAATTTGAGTGCCAATATGACATCCAAATGGAGGTACTGAATGGATAACTGAATATACTGAGTGTGAAGTATAGGAAATTTGGTAGGATTAGAAATGAAAACCTGGAAGTCGGCCCAGCCCAGTGGCTCACGCCTGTAATTCCAGCATTTTGGGAGGCCGAGACGGGCGGATCACGAAGTCAGGAGATCGAGACCATCCTGGCTAACATAGTGAAACCCCGTCTCTACTAAAAATACAAAAAATTAGCCGGGTGCAGTGGCGGGCGCCTGTAGTCCCACCTACACAGGAGGCTGAGGCAGGAGAATGGCGTGAACCCGGGAGGCGGAGCTTGCAGTGAGCCAAGATCGAGCCACTGCACTCCAGCCTGGGCGACAGAGCGAGACTCTGTCTCAAAAAAAAAAAAAAAAGAAAACCTGGAAGTCATCAGTGTATGGGAGGTCCTAAGGCAAAGAGGTTGAATGAGATCACTGGGGAAGGAGCACAGATGGAAGAGAGGCTGAGGACTGAGTCTACCAACTCTCCTATGCAGCGCTCCTCATGGTGATAATTTTTTTTTTGAGATGGAGCCTCGCCGTGTCTCCCAGGCTAGAAGTGCAGTGGCGCGATCTCGGCTCACTGCAAGCTCTGCCTCCTGGGTTCACACCATTCTTCTGCCTCAACCTCCCAAGTAGCTGGGACTACAGGCGCCTGCCACCACACCTGGCTAAATTTTTTTTGGTATTTTTAGTAAAGATGGGGCTTCACCATGTTAACCAGGATGGTCTTGATCTCCTGACTTCGTGATCCACCTGCCTCAGCCTCTCAAGGTGCTGGGATTACAGGCATGAGCCACCACGCCTGGCTCACAGTGATAATTTTTATTTTTCTTTTTCTTGTATTTCCATCCAGTGTACTCGCAGTGGTAATTTGATACTTATTGTTGAATTATTCTACTAATTTCTGCATCTCCTATTAGAACAAAGCTCCTTGACCACAGATACTGTGGTCCTCTTCACTCACCATATGTAACAACTTAGTGCCTAGCCTTTAACTAGTCTGAAAGAACAAAGCATTTAAGAAATGTGATTTCGGCTGGGTGCGGTGGCTCACGCCTGTAATCCCAGCACTTTGGGAGGCCAAGGCGGGCAGATCACAAGGTCAGGAGATCGAGACTATCCCAGCTAGCAGGGTGAAACCCTGTCTCTACTAAAAATACAAAAAAAATTAGCCAGGTGTGGTGGCAGATGCCTGTAGTCCCAGCTACTCAGGAGGCTGAGGCAGGAGAATGGCGTGAACCCAGGAGGTGGAGCTTGCAGTGAGCCAAGATCACACCACTGCACTCCAGCCTGGATGACAGGGTGAGACTCTGTCTCAAAAAAAAAAAAAAGAATTGTGATTTGACAGTATCCATTACAATATAAAATGAGCATAGGAGTTGACTGAGCAACTCCTTTATTTCCATTTCTAGAAATAAAATATAAAATATAAAATATATAATATAAAATATATATAAAATATAAAACGTGCAAAAAACTATAGGCTGTGGCTCACACCTATAATCCCACCACTTTGAGGGGTTAAGGCAGGAGAATTGCTTGAGCCCAGCAGTTTGAGACGAGCCTGGGCAATATAATGGGACCCCATATCTATTTTAAAAAATTCTCCAGGCATGATGGTGCATGCCTATAATAGTCCCAGCTACTTGGGAGGCTGAGACAGGAGAATCACTTGAGCCAAGGAGATTGAGGCTGCAGTGATTGCACCACTGCACTCCAGTCTGGGTGACAGAGGGAGACTACATCTCAAAAGAAAAAAGAGGGCCAGGCGCGGTGGCTCACACCTGAAATTACAATACTTTGGGAGGCCGAGGCGGGTGGATCACCTGAGGTTGGGAGTTTGAGACCAGCCTGACCAACATGGAGAAACCCTGTCTCTACTAAAAATACAAAATTAGCTGGGCATGGTGGCATATGCCTGTAATCCCAGTACTCCGAAGGCTGAGGCAGAAGAATCGCTTGAACCCGGGAGGCAGAGGTTGTGGTGAACTGAGATCACGCCATTGTACTCTCCAGCCTGGGCAACAAAAGCGAAACTCTGTCTCAAAAAAAAAAAGGACTACATCCAAGGGTGTCCAAGGGTGTTCACTGTAACACTCTTTATAATTGTGAAAAATTGGAAACACATAGGCAGGCTCAGTGGTTCACACCTGTAATCCCAGCACTGGGAGGCTGAGGCGGGTGGATCACAAGGTCAGGAGTTTGAGACCAGCCTGCCCAATATGCTGAAACGCCATCTCTACTAAAAATACAAAAATTAGCCAGGCATGGTGGCATGCACCTGTAGTCCCAGCTACTCAGGAGGCTGAGGCAGGAGAATTGTTTGAACCCGGGTGGCGGAGCTTGCAGTGAGCTGAGATTGCACCACTGCACTCCAGCCTGGCTGACAGAGTGAGACTCCATCTCAAAACAAAACAAAACAAAATTGGAAACAGATGACTTGCAATTGGAGACTGCTCAAATACGATACATTTACACTGTTACAAACTCAGAAGGGTTACAGCACTGTCAAAAGGGCAGGCTCTGGATTCAGATGGCTGGGGTTAGAATTTTAGCTTGGACTGGCACGGTGGCTCATTCCTGTAATCCCAGCACTCTGGGAAGCAGAGGTTGGTGGATCACTTTAGATCAGGAGTTCGAGACTAGTCTGGCAAACATGGTGAATCCTCGTCTCTCTACTAAAAATACAAAAATCAGCCAGGCATGGTGGTGAGTGCCTGTAAGCCCACCTACATAGGAGGCCGAGGCAGGAGAATCGCTGGAACCAGGTAGGTCGAGGTTGCAGTCAGCCATGATTGTGCCACTACACTCCAACCTGGGCAACAGAGCTAGATGCTGTCTCAAAAAAAAAAAAGAATTTTAGTTTGATCATTTCTTTGTGAAATGGGGATAATAATAGCACCTTCTACTAAGTGAAAAAAGCAGCAGAATGATATTTGCAATAGCCTGTTACTAATGAAAAGCTTTGTGTAAATGTGTGTGTGGATAGCTACAAATAGAGACATCTACTGAATTTATTTATATATTTATTTTTTAATTTTTTTTTTTTTTTTTTTTTTTTT
>NW_022306214.1:0-5149 GCF_002776525.5 Piliocolobus tephrosceles | reverse complement strand
ACCCAAAGGGGGTTGCCGTTGCCGGGTTTATATCCCGATCATTGTCCTTCCCCGTGTGCTCTCAGGTGATAGATGATTGGCTATTTCTTTACCTCCTGTTTTAGCCTAATTAGCATTTTAGTGAGCTCTCTTTACTACCTGACTGGTTGGGTGTGAGCTAAGTTACAAGCCCCGTGTTTAAAGGTGGATATGGTCACCTTCCCAGGTAGGCTTAGGAATTCTTAGTTGGCCTAAGAAATCCAGCTAGTCCTGTCGCTCAGTCCCCGCTCTCAACAGGAAAACCCAAGTGCTGTTGGGGAGGTGGCCGATGACCACTCTAACTGCTTCCTGCTGAATTGGGGCATAGTAGGGGTTGTGCAGTTGAGATTTCCTCGGGAGGGGTGCCTTCGATGTCATCGACATCAGAGCATGGACTAGCAGGCTGGTCCCTGGGTCTGTGGTAGATCTCAGTCATGGACTGCACCTGGGGCTCCATTTGAAGAACGATGTGTAGTTTTACAGCTTCGATTCTGGAAGAGACAAACTTAACAAGAAGGTTTAAGACACAGGGATTGAAATGCATGGCCTGTAGTGCAGGGGATTATTTCTTTGGCACACTTCACAGGCCCTGACTATCTTTTTGATAGTTTTGAAAATGCCTGGTCCAGTAAATAATGATTTCGCCATCTGATGGGTGCTATCAATACCTGAGTGAAAGGTTTGGTGAAGGGTTTTAAGTAATTTCCATTGGTTAGCTGCAGGCAAAAGAATTTTTCCTTCTTCGGTGGCCAGCCGTCCTGAAGGGAGGAAACGGTATCCTCGTGAGGTTCCCCATTCTATTTCTTCTTCCAAGTACTGGGGTTTGGTTTCCCAGAGGGGATTACCCCATACTAGGGGTCCTTCTATAAGTATTTCTAATGGTCCTTCTATAAGCATTTCTAATGGAGGGTCCCACCTTGCAGCTCTTTTGGCTTCAATATCCGCTTGGCGGTTCCCTTCTATTTCCCTTTCCTTTGCTTTCTGACGATCTGGCAGTGTAAGACTGCCACCTCTTTAGGTTTCTGTACAGCCAATAATAGTCTCCTAATGGCTTCCTGATGTTTGATAGGTGTTCCCTCGGAAGTTAGGAATTCCCTTTGTCTCCATGTTGCTGCGTGGGCATGGAGGACGAGGTAAGCACACTTAGAGTCTGTATATATATTTACCCTTTTTCCTTCTCCTAATTCCAGTGCCCAAGTGAGGGCTACTGGTTCTGCCAGCTGAGCACTAGTTCCTGGAGTGAGGGGATTACTTTCCAGTATTCCATTATCACTGACCACTGCATACCCCACCTTCCGAAGTCCTTTTTCTACAAAGAAACTTCTGTCAGCATACAAGTTGAGGCCGGAATCAGTCAAGGGAATCTCTAGAAGGTCCCCTCGAGCGGCGCAGGTTTGAGCAATTACTTGTTGACAGTTATGTTCTATTTTTTCTTCATTGTCTGGAAGAAATGTGGCTGGGTTGAGTTGCACAAGTGCACAGTAGCAGCACTGGCCCTTCAAGTAATAGAGCCTGATATTTAAGCAAACGGTTGTCTGACAGCCACAAGTCTCCCTTAGCAGCGAGTATGCCATTCACATCATGAGACATCCACACAGTAAGATCTCTTCCCCGTATCATTTTAACTGCCTCAGATACTAAGACTGCTACTGCTGCCACTACCCGTAAACAATGAGGCCAACCCTTTACCACTACATCAATTTCCTTATTCAGCTAGGCCACGGGTTATAAGCTGGTCCTCGGACCTGTGTAAGGACTCCTAGAGCTATTCCTGTTTTTTCTGTGACATACAAAGGAAAGTCTTGCTCCGTTGGCAAGCTTAACACTAGGGCTTGGGTTAGGGCCTTCTTTAGGGCCTGGAAAGCCGCTTCTACTTCCGGTGACCATCTTACTAAATGGGTACTGTCTTTCTGAGTTTTCTTAATTAGTGTATATAATGGTCTGGCTATTTCACTGTACCTGGGAATCCGTGTTCGGCAGAAGCCTGTTGTGCCAAGGAACGCTGTTAGTTGCTTTAGTGTTTTGGGATGAGGATAAGCCAGTATAGGCTGGATGCGTTCCTCTGAGGGCCCTGGTGCCTTTGGATAATTTTAACCCTAAGTGTTTAACCTGCTGTGAGCAGAGCTGAGCCTTTGATTTGGAAACCTTGTATCCACAGGTGGCGAGGAAATTTAAGAGCTCTTGGGGGGTGCCGGGCGCGGTGGCTCACGCCTGTAATCCCAGCACTCTGGGAGGCCGAGGCAGGTGAATCACAAGGTCAGGAGATCAATACCATCCTGGCTAACATGGTGAAACCCTGTCTCTACTAAAAATAAAAAAAATTAGCCGGGCGTGGTGGCGGGCGCCTGTAGTCCCAGCTATTTGGGAGGCTGAGGCAGAAGCATGACGTGAACCCGGGAGGCAGAGCTTGCAGTGAGCTGAGATCACACCACTGCACTCCAACCTGGGTGACAGAGTGAGACTCAATCGTAAAAAAAAAAAAAAAGAGGGCACTTGGGTGGCTTGGTGGCACAAGGTTTTTGAACGGGTGGCTAAAAGTAAATCATCCATGTACCAAAGGACAAGTGTAGAGTTCCCCAGTCACAACTTAGTGGCTGGGAGAACTATCTAGTGACTGGCTGTCCTAGGACCCCTCGGATGGTGACAGATCTGGAGGACAGTTGTCCGGGACAGGAGAGTAAGACTGAGAAGGCCACACCAGTGTCGAGGAGACAGTTAACCTCCTAGCCCTCAACGGCCAAGCATACCCGGGGCTCTGTGAGGGCGATGGCATGGGCTGGTGCTTGTCCCGGGCACCCTCAGTCCTGCTGCTGGATCATCTGGTTAGTGGCTTCTGACTCAGAGGACCTTCGTCTCCTGGGGCAGTGGGGCTTCCAGTGCTTCCCTTGACATAAGGGGCAAGGACGAGGGGCGGCTGATTTCTATTCGGACAATCTTTCTTAAGGTGTCCTTGTAGACCACACTGGAAGCAAGCCCTATTAGGCATTCGACTTGCCCAGCCTTTCTGTGTTCCAGAGCCTCCACAATTCACTTGCCTGAGGGCCATGACTAAAGGGGTGGCCTTTTTCTTATCTCGTTCATCCTGTTCCACCTGCTCCTCCTGATCTCTAGTATAAAAAACCGAGGCTGCCAAGTTCAATAGGGTTTCTAAGTTTTGCTCCAGGCCTAAGGCAGACTTTTGAAGTTTTTTCCTAATGTCTGCAGCTGACTGAGTGATAAACTTACCCTTTCAGATTAGTTGGCCTTCCATAGAGTCAGGTGACAGGGAGGTGTGCTTCCTCAATGCGTCCCTTAGTCTCTCCAGAAAGGCAGTAGGATTTTCTTTCTTTCCCTGTGTCATAGTGGACATCATTGAATAATTCATAGGCTTCTTCCTAGTTTTCCTTAGTCCTTCTAGCACACAAGTTAGCAAATGTCTGCGGCACCAATCTCCAGGTTCTGATTCTGTGTCCCAGTGAGGGTCTACACTGGGAACTCCCTGCTGGCCTGTGGGGAATTGTTCTCTTTCCTCTGTTGTCATCCTGTCATTGACCTGACTGAGATACCAGAGATTGCCAAACTCTCGGTCTGCGGTTATGGCAGCACTTCTCTCATTTCGGGTTAGTGTCTGATCTAGCAGTAACGTTATATCTCTCCATGTCAGATCAGAGGATTGTCCTAACCCTGGTAAAACATCAATATAGCCATCAGGGTTATCTGAGAATTTACCTAGGACTATTTTAATTTGCTTCAAGTCTAAGAGGGAAAAAGGTACATCCTCTCTGGCTGGGCCGAATTCTCCAGAATACATCTTAGGGGCGTTTTTGCCTTGGGAGAATGTTTCCTATCTGGAAAAAGAACATAGGGATGCCAGCACCCCAGTCATTTTCCGATGAGCATTAGTCCTACAGTGTCCTCTAGGGTCCTAATGCTTATTCCTTTCCATGGTGCATAACCACCCACAGACCTCTGCTTATTGGATTAGTTACACTCATCAATGTAACAGGTCCTGCACCTGTTTCCCGCCTTTCTTGACCACAAAGAAAGGGGTCCGGGCTGCTGGATTCTAGTGGTCCTTTACCAGCATGCCCAACATTCTTTTTGCGCTCAAAGGTGAGCTCCTTTCCAGGGCGCATAACCACCCATGGACCTCTGCTTATCAGATTAGTTACACTCACTGATGTAGCGGTCCTGCACCTGTTTTCCCGCCTTCCTCGACCACAAAGGCGGGTCTAGGCTGCTGGATTCTAGTGGTCCTTTACCAGCGTGTCTGACACTGCCTTTGTACTGGGAGTGAGTTCTAGAGCTGACCTGGGTTCCTGAGTATTTCGTAATAACCCAGCTGCTGCATCAAGATGCACTCCTACAAACAACAGTTCTTACGCAAATTCATTTCAGAGAGGGTGTGGGTAACATTTTGAGTCAGGATTGAGATAGAGTTTTTTGATTCTGTAAGTACTTTAAGGCTTGGCTGAATGCAAACAGCTCCCACATTTGAGCAGATCAATTATTATGCAATTTTCTTAACTCTGCTTCTACAAGAGTTTCCCTCAATTATTGAAAACCCATTGTGTTTTTTTTCTCAATCACCTGGGAGGACCCATCTATTGTCCTGTCCTGAAGGGGATTGCTCCTAGGTCTGGTCAGACCTTTGTATGGTAATTAAGATTTAAATCCCCTGTTAGGAAGTCTGCTGGGTTAAGGGAATTTTCAGTGGTTAATGTTATATTAACTTTCTCTAACAGAACAGTCCCATACTTTAAGTTTTTTTTTTGAGACAGAGTCTCGCTTTGTCGCCCAGGCTGGAGTGCAGTGGCCGGATCGCAGCTCACTGCAAGCTCCGCCTCCCGGGTTCACGCCATTCTCCTGCCTCAGCCTCCCGAGTAGCTGGGACTACAGGCGCCCGCCACCTTGCCCGGCTAGTTTTTTTTTTTGTATTTTTAGTAGAGACGGGGTTTCACCGTGTTAGCCAGGATGGTCTCGATCTCCTGACCTCGTGATCCGCCTGTCTCGGCCTCCCAAAGTGCTGGGATTACAGGCTTGAGCCACCACGCCCAGCCATACTTTAAGATTTTTGAGTTAGTAAGTTACCTTTTTGCTTTTTTGACTTAGAATAATTTTGAACTGGTGAGGTGTGCTCACAATGCGGTTT
>NW_022306213.1:0-7579 GCF_002776525.5 Piliocolobus tephrosceles | reverse complement strand
ACTGCAAGCTCCGCCTCCCGGGTTTACGCCATTCTCCTGCCTCAGCCACCCGAGTAGCTGGGACTACAGGCGCCCGCCACCTCGCCCGGCTAGTTTTTTTGTATTTTTTAGTAGAGACGGGGTTTCACCGTGTTCGCCAGGATGGTCTCGATCTCCTGACCTCGTGATCCGCCCATCTCGGCCTCCCAAAGTGCTGGGATTACAGGCTTGAGCCACCGCGCCCGGCCAGAAGTGGTTTTTTAAATATATGTGTGTATCCTCTTTCCTTTCAATCGCATATTGTGTGGGCAGCTTGCTTTTTTATTTATGTCTGCAGTTATTTTTCTATGTCAGTACACACAGAGCTGACAGATCTTTTTTTTTTTTTTGAGACGGAGTCTCGCTCTGTCGCCCAGGCTGGAGTGCAATGGCCGCATCTCAGCTCACTGCAAGCTCCGCCTCCCAGGTTTACGCCATTCTCCTGCCTCAGCCTCCCGAGTAACTGGGACTACTACAGGCGCCTGCCACCTCACCCAGCTAGTTTTTTTGTATTTTTTAGTAGAGTCAGGGTTTCACCGTGTTAGCCAGGATGGTCTCGATCTCCTGACCTCGTGATCCGCCCGTCTCAGCCTCCCGAAGTGCTGGGATTACAGGCTTGAGCCACTGCGCCCGGCCTGACAGATCTTTCTGGTAGTTTTGTGAGCCGCTGCATCAGCTCACCTCCCTTTGTTTTGTTGTCTGATGTGTGTGGACACTTGGACGGCCTGTCATTTTTAGCTCTTAAGACAGTGAAGCTCCTGTGCATGTGCCCTGCGTGCTCACAGAGGCTGCTGTTAGATCAGTATCTAGGAGGGAAATAGCTGGGTTGAAGGTAGGGGCAGTTTGAGTTCTGAGTGCTTAACCCAATTGCCCCCGGGACATTGGCCCAACTCCTGCTCCTGGTTGCAGGTGTGAGGCACCTTTCCTCATTCAGTACTGGTGGATTTAGCAAATGGTTTGGGTGGTTTTTTTGTTTGTTTGTTTGTTTGTTTTTTGGTCAATCTGATAAGTCAAAACTGATACTTCGTTATTGGTTTTAATTTGCCTTTTTTTCCCTAGTCCATTTTATTTTATGTATTTATTTTGAGATGGAGTCTCACTGTCGAGCACAATCTCAGCTCACTGCAACCTCTGCCTTCTCTGCAAGGTTCAAGCGATTCTCCTGCCTCAGCCTCCTGAGTAGCTGGGATTACAGGCACCTGCCACCGTGCCCAGCTAATTTTTGTATTTTTAGTAGAGACAGGGTTTCACCATGTTGGCCAAGCTGGTCTCAAACTCCTGACCTCAAGTGACCCTCCTGCCTTGGCCTCCCAAAGTCCTGGGATCACAGGCGTGAGCCACCGCACCCAGCCTTATTTTGTGTTTTTAAGACAGGGTCTCAGTCTGTTGCCCAGGCTGGAGTGCAGTGGCACTGCCATGGCTCACTAAAGCCTCAACCTCCCAGGCTCCTCAGCTTCCTGGGCTCAAGTATTCCTCCTTCCTCAGCATTCCGAGCAGCTGGGACCACAGGCGCACACCACCACACCTGGCTAATTTTTTACATTTTGTAGACAAGACCTTGCCATGTTGCACAGGCTGGTCTTGAACTCCTGGGCTCAAACAGTCCTCCCACCTCGGCCTCCCAAGTGCTGGATTACAGGCGTGAGCAGCTGGCCCAATTTGCCTGGCTGTTGTTTGAGTCAGGATCTCCCTCTGTCACCCAGGCTAGAGTACAGTGGTGCAATCCCAGCTCACTGCAAACTCCACCTCCTGGGCTCAAGTGGTTCTCCCACCTTAGCCCCTTGAGTAGTTGGGATTATGGTGCACACCACCACACCTGGCTAATTTTTAATTTTTTTGTAGAGGTGGGTTTTCCCCATGTTAGCTCGGGCTGGTCTCAAACTCCTGGGCTCAAGTGATCTACCTCGGCCTCCCAAAGTGCTGGGATTACAGGCGTGAACCATCGCACCTGGCCCAATTTGCCATTTTTAAAGGATGAGGTTGGTGATTTTTCCTATCAATTGGCCGTCTTCTATGTGGTATATGTGTTGTTGACATTTTTGTCCTTTTCAAAGGGGACTAGGAAAGCTGGCAACAGAAAAATGGGTGTTTGTTGTGACTTCTGAAAGTCAGGGATTCAAAGGGAGACAGGAGCTTTCCCGAGAGGGCCCTGCTGTGGGGGCCTGGACTGGAGACCAGAGGGAGGGCTGAAGCCTGGTTTACAGACACATGCAATCAGAATGGTTTTGTGTGTTTTCCTTGAATATTTGTTCAGTGTCTGCTAAGTGCCAGACACTATACCTGGTGTTTCACCTGTGCTCAGGTATTTAGGCTAAGGCTGTACAGCTACTACCATGCCTTTTTCAAATGCAGAAACTGAGGCCCAAGGCCACATGGCCACAGAGCCCATAGCTGAGGGTCCCAAGGCCCAGCCCTCACTCTACGCCCTGGAGTTCTGGAAGGGACTCATCTGATTAGAGCAGGGGGAGGGCCAAGTGTGTCATGGGGTCAGAGGAGATGCTGGGCCAGAGCTTCTGAGGAATGCAGCTGTGCTGTGGGGGTGGGGAAGACTGCACAGGAGAAGGGGGTAGGGCTGCCACGTGGGGCCTCATCGAGATTGGGGCCAGGGCTCAGTGGGCCGCTCCCTGGAGGTGGGAGTTGGAGGCGGTCCCTGCCATGCACCCTCTGGGTGGGTCGGGGTGAGTGATTTTGTTTTCTTCTGGGTGGAGGCCCCCCTCCCTCCCACTCTCATTCCCCACCCCACCCTCCAGCTGCAGAGGATGGTTTAGGAGCAAAAAGGGTCACAACTTTAAAGGGGGCCCCATGTTAATGCTGGCTTTTCTTTAAAAAATTTGTTCTTTTGAAATGTATATTTGTTTCTCCACAGATTTTGAGATGTTTCCTTTAAAAAAGGAAAAAAAAAGGTTGTGGCCGGGCGAGTTGGCTCACGCCTGTAATCCCAGCACTTTGGGAGGCCGAGGCGGGTGGATCATGAGGTCAGGAGTTCAAGACCAGCCTGGCCAAGATGGTGAAACCCCGTCCTACTAAAAATACAAAAACTTAGCCAGGCACAGTGGCGGGTACCTGTAATCCCAGCTACTCCGGAGGCTGAGGCAGGAGAATCGCTTGAACGCAGAGAGCGGAGGTTACAGTGAGCCAAGATCTCGCCACTGCACTCCAGCCTGAGCGACAGAGTAGGACTCCATCTCAAAAAAACAAAAAAAGGGTTTCATACATTTTTTTAATTTTTGAGACGGAGTCTCCCTCTGTCGCCTGGGCTGGAGTTCAGTGGTGCGATTTCAGCTCACTGTAGCCTCCACCTCCCAGGTTCAAGTGATCCTCCTGCCTTAGCCTCCTGAGTAGCTGGGACCAGAGGTGTAAGCCACCATGCCCGGCTAATTTAAAAAATTTGTTTTGTAGAGACAGGGTCTTACTATGTGGCCCAAGATGGTCTCAAACTCCTGGGTTCAAGCAGTCCTCCCATGTCAGCCTTCCTAAGCTCTGGGATTATAGGCGTGAGCCACTGTGCCTGGCCCATAAAATATTATCTTAAGGTCGCATGATTCTGTTGACTGACTGCTAACTTGGTTATTTTTTTAAACTGTTGGTAGAATTAGAGCATTTCTGGGCAGTTTTGTGTGTTGAAGACACCTTACAGCCAGGCTATTCTCATCTAAAGATCCAAAGGGAAAGAAGGACAAAAGCCACCCCCTCTTGCCCCCTCTTGCTGGACAGCCCGAATGCTAGTAGAGCCTCCGCCCGAGATCACACAGGGCTGGAGTGACTGCGCCCTGCTCGGGCCCCAGTGGTTGTCGCAGGCTGGGGCTCTTTGCTCAGATGGAGGCGAAGTCCAAAGTCACACAGCCCCAGTTGGTGGAGTCAGGATCTGAATCCAAGCCCTGGATCCAGTCCAGGCCAGAGCCTCCTTTGCAGAGAAGGTTCTAGGTGCCCATGCACAGGGTGACTGCCAACCTTGTGGAGTGGGGTCAGTGGTGGCCCTGCAGGCGGGCTTGGTCTTCCGAGGCCATGTCAGTGCCACCCCAGGGCCGCCCTCCATGGCAGTGTGGGGCCAACAAGCCTGTCTTCCCATTTTTCTCAGGGACGCTGGAAATCCTGTTCGTTTTATATGTAAAGTGTTTCCTTTTTAAAATATTGGCAACTAAGTAAATCCAAACAAGGTGTGGGCCAAATCATGGCACACTCCTGCCCCACGGGTGGCCCTCCAGCTAAGAGTCAGGTTTACAGTTTTAGAGGTTTGGTGGACACCAGTGGGACCACACTTGGGGATAGAGTGGCTGTGGGTGAGTGCGTCTCGACTCCCACACCTGGCCTCTGAGAAGACAGAGCACGGGACTGCGATACCTGAGCACCAGCCACTCCCCACCCAGTCACTGTGGCCCTGCAGGGGCTGCCAGCCTCTGCATTCAGGAGCCAGTGGGCGCCCAGGACACACTCCCTCCATCCCCTGCCTAGTGTCCTGTGCTTTTGAACTGAGACTGTTCTGGGCTTTTCCTGAAAGGATGGTGGAACTCCAGAGTGGCATTTCAGTGTGATTGGCCTCTGCAGGACCAGCTGGGCTCCCAAGGCATACAAACATGCCCTGAGCATTTGGCCTCAGCACCAGCTCATCCTCACGCCCCTGCCCCTCCCCGCTCCCCCAGCCCGAAGGCCCCATGCCGCCTCCAGCCCCGACCTCCACAGGCACTTTTGTGCTTCTTGTGACACCCAGGGTTTCCGTTCATTTTGTTCAGGAGAGCAGGTTGGGATGCCCCCGCCATGGATGGGCGAGGAGCCGGCTGTGACACATGAAGAAATGGGGAACAGTGAAGAACAGTCTATGCCTCCCTTGTAAATGCGCAGGGAACATCACAGTCCGCTTTTCCGTCTGTGGTCTCTCCATCGGGGCCCAGGAAACCTGCACTAGAAGGTGCACGTCAGGCTCCTGGTGGCCAAGGTGAAATGGACAGCCCAAGACAGCTGCAAGACCAAGCTGCAGGGCAGGCACGGGGGCCATGGGGCTCTTATTTATTTACTTTATTCTTGCTCTGTCACCCAGGCCAGAGCACAGTGGTACAATCTTGGCTTACGGTGGCCTCAACTTTCCAGGCTGAAGTGATCCACCTGCCTTGGCCTCTTGAGTAGCTGAGACTACAGGTGCACATCACCATGCCTGGCTAATCTTTTCACTTTTTTAAAAATTTTTTTGTAGAGACAGGGTCTCACTCTGGCACCCAGGCTGGTCTCGCACTCCTGGACTCAAGCGGTCCTGCCAACTTGGCCTCTCAAAGTGCTGAGAGGACAGGTATGAGCCCCAGGCCCGGCCGGACATGGAGCCCTTCACCCCACACGTGAGCCAGGAGGCAAGCTTGGTGAGGAGCATGTGGCTCCAGGAATGCGAGGCAGAATGAATGGAGGCAGCTTCTCAGTGTGCAAAAACACGCAGCACAGGCCTCACTGATCACTGCCACGGCAGCCTTGCAGCGGGATCAGGACAGTCCTTTTGTCCAAGAAGGAGAGGACCCTGCTCTCTTGTGTCTCAGTGCCTGCCCCTGTCCTTCTAGCCCTGTTGCTGCTCTCAGGACAAGCTGTGACTGACAGAGCGGGTCACGCTGGTGACGTTTTATGAGGCTAGATGCACAGCCCCACAGCACCTTGTCACGGAAGCTACAGGAATCCAAGAACCGGTGCTCTGGCCAAGAAGGGAGCCCTGGGATGTCCTGAATGGCACAGACAACCTCAGCCTCCCACCTTCACTGATTGTCACACCTGTGGCTTCTGAAGAAGGACAGGGCAGCCTCAGAACTTTCTCAGAAACAGATGGTCAAATAGATGTTTGTTAGCTCTTTTCTTGAAATGGTAATGACGAAACCATGATTGCCACTTAGGAAAGTAACTTGTGTTGAAATAACTTTTAGAAGAAAGTAAATACATTAAGAAATAACCAAATCGGCTTACCTTCTGGTAATATTTATTCTAGGGCCACACAACAGCTGGCACTCACTTCTGCTTCTGGCCAGGCTGTAGTTATAAGGACCAGACTTTAATGTTCCTCCATAAACAACTAGAAAACTGGAAAAAGTATATGAAACAACGGTTTGTAGACATTGGACAACTGGCCAAACAAGACCGAGATCCCGAACAAGACTCAGATCGAGGACAAGACCGCCACCCTTGTGGGAAGGACACAGGCAAGGCGAGCCCTGGGGCCCTGGCCTTCTGCCTGAAGGCCATGTCTGGGCTGCCAGTACAGGGAGAGAAGCAGGGCCTGAGCAGAGCTGAGTCCCTTACGGAGTTGAGACTGCACTGGGGCCTGGGGAGATAGCAGGAGCCGGCGTTTCAGGGCAGAATCCAGCAAGGAGGAAACTGCAGAAAAGAGCTCCAGAAATCTGCACAGGGTTCTCCTGAGTGTGTACTAAGGACCAGCCTGCACATGTGTAGAAGAAAACTCCACAAAGCCAGGCAAAGAGGAGATAGGAGCGTGTAAGGTGAGCAGCTTCCAGAGCTCACACGGGGTCATGACATACGGAAGCTATAGCCGGGGTGATGGCTCCCCGGTGGTCACTGTGGACATTCAGCAGAGACTCCGGAGGACCCACACCGTGGGAATGGGGCTGATGCTGTCTGCGGCGAAGGCTCATCTAGAACCTACCTGAGAAACTGCAGCTATAGGAATCCAAAGCCGGGCATGGCAGCTCACGCCTGTAATCCCAGAACTTTGGGAGGCCGAGGTGGGCAGATCACCTGAGGCCAGGAGTTCACAACCAGCCTGGTCAACTTGGTAAAACCCCATCTCTACTAAAAATACAAAACTTAGCCAGGTGTGGTGGTGCATGTCTGTAATCCCAACGACTCGGGAGGCTGAGGCAGGAGAATCTTGAACCTGGGAGACAGAGGTTGCAGTGAGCCGAGATCGCCCCACTGCACTCCAGCCTGAGTGACAGAGCAGACTCTGTCTCCAAAAAAAAAACACACCACATAACCCAACTTTTACCCAAAACAAGGCCCAACCCTTTAAAAGGCAAGAAGGCGAGCACTATGACCCCCACCTGTAATCCCAGCACTTTGGGAGGCCAAGGTGGACGGATCACTTGAGGTCAGGAGTTCACGACCAGCCTGGCCAACTTGGTAAAACCCCGTCCCTACTGAAAATCTAAAAATTAGCCCGGCATGGTGGCAAGCGCCTGTAATTTCAACTACCTGGGAGGCTGAGGCACGAGAATCACTTGAACCTTAGAGCCAGAGGTTGCAGTGAGCCGAGATCTCACCACTGCACTCCAGCCTGAGTGACAGACCAGACTGTGTCTCAAAAAACAAAAACAAAAAACAAGAAAACATGTAACCCACCTTTCTGTCAAAACAAGACCCAACATGCTTTAAAAGATAAGAAGACTGGGTGCGGTGGCACATGTCTGTGGTCCCAGCTACTTGGGAGGCTGGGGCGGGAGGATCATTTGAGCCCAGGAGGTCGAGGCTGCAGTGAACCATGATCATGCCACTGCACTCCAACCTGAGCGACAGAGCAAGGCAGTCTCTCAAAAAAAATAAATAAATAAATAAAAAAGGCCAGGCACTTTGAGACACC